>NC_056743.1:1137427470-1137542470 GCF_019279795.1 Protopterus annectens | reverse complement strand
TAGCTGCTTTCAGCTTCTCTGTGAGAATTCTGAGAGTTGAAGCTTTTGAAGTAGCTCATGGACACTGTGCATGAGACAGCCCACATCCCAGATTGTCTCTCTTAACATTTTGGGAAACTTATTAAAACTAGTGACAAACATTCATTTAGCAGTGTAAATGCATCTAAACATGACAAAACCTTCACAATGTATTTTACAGGTTATTACAGCCTCTATGTAAGTGAAATTAAGCCCAAAATTATTAATAAGTAATAAAACTCAATATTTTTGTCCCAACTCAATTTTTATGCAAATCTTATTATTTACTGTGTCTATATGATCAAAAGCATTTCTATATATTAATAAAGAAAAGAAAAGAGAGTAGAAAGTAAAAGGGTGTAAGGCAGAAATAAAAAATGTAAGAGAAAGCTATAAGAAGTATATACAATGAAATATTACTTACTGTTTATATTAATAGAGTTAAAAATAAAACATATTTACTATTATTTAGTTCTAATTATTATTAGTTAAAGCATGACAGATTATTTACAAACAAGCATAAGCAGTGTAATCAAGAAAGTATAATTAGGAATAGCATTTGAAGAACATATAAACTTTTTACAAGGAATAAATATGTTATTATTCTATTAATCATATTTTCATTACTCTTCTCTCCCTGCCTTCCCCCACCCTTCACCCACTACATAATCTAAATAGAATGTCATTGTTTAAACAAAGAAAAGGAGAAGAAAAAATAAAAAGATAAAGAAAAAAAATGTATCAAATTACTAACCTTACTTCTCCTTTTCAGAAAGAGAAACAAGTTGAATCACAACTTGCCATTAAATCTCCAGATATTTTGACTAGTTATGAAACAAAACATTTCTTTGCTCACAGAGAATAACTTTGATTAAATCTTCAAAATATTTGTTGCTTCTTGGAAATGCAGGAACTATATTTAAAAAGATTAATAATGAAATAAAATGATGAGAGAAAAAAAAACCTAGAACAAATCATTTGTTTTTTAGTCTCTTCTTCTTCTCTGAAGTCTTCCACGAAGTTTCAGTTGCCAGTCTCTTTAATGAAGGACTAGCCCATTCCATTTCTTCTATTTTATCCAAAATCTTATTTTTTTTGATAAACAGTAAAGCAGAGTCTAAGTCATCAAAAATTTTAGGACCATCAGGAAGGAAGATTTTAAGCTTGGCAGGAAACAGAAGGTATGTTTTAAACTGTGCTTTTTTAAGCTCCCTTATTAGTGGCAGAAAAACTTTTCTTTTAGCTATTACCATGGAAGAATAGTCATTGTCAAAATGCACAGTTGTCTCATTAATCTTAACAGGAGCTTTAGCCCAAGCAGATTTAAGAACCATCTCTTTATCAAAAGATGATAAAAATCTAACTATAACTGATCTAGGATAGTTTTTGTTAGAGTTAGTATTGGCTATAGATCTATGTGCTCTTTCGATACCAAAAGAGAATGCTTCTGGTAAGTCTAAAGTTTTAGGGAGCCATGTTAAAAAATAAGTGATATTGTTACCTTCAATATTTTCTGGCAGTCCAAAAATCCTAATGTTATTGCGCCTAGATCTATTTTCCAGGTCATCCAGCTTTGTTTGTAAATGTGTATTTTGTTTCAGCAGAAACTCAATGTTGATTTCCTCTTCTTGTTTTCTATTTTCCATGTCATTCACAGCTTCTTATATGCCTGTCATCTGGATCTTCTGTTGTTGCAGGTCTATATGTAACAAGTCTATTTGTTTTGTAGTTTTTTCTATGAAGGTGTCTATTTTAGTATCCATTTTATCCATCTTAGCAGTAAATTGCTGGATTATAATTATCAGAGACTGAAGTTCTTTCTTGATGCTGGAGTCTTGAGAATTTGTCTTACTGGAACTCATTTCAGACTGATAAACTGACAGGAAAATTTCCAAAGTGATTTCTGACAGGAATATTGTTAAGATTTCCTTTCTTTTTTAGATATAGTTCAAGAACTATATAAAACAAACATATTTAGAAAGAAAATTACTTCAAAAATTAATTTTTTAAGTAATTAATTCCTGTCAGTGTAATGAAATTGGTGGAGCTGAAGAAATCTGCTGCTATCCTGTGTTCATCCTTGGCCACGCCCCCGAGGACTTGGTTTTGACACTTTGCAGAAGACCTAACCCTACAGCTGCTGCACCAGTGGAGAGTCTTATTGGTGACCTGGAGGAAGACAGAAACATCCAGACCCCGGACTGAGTGTGTTTCCTGTGTGCTCTTAAGGGAAGTTGTGCTTGATGCAGAGAGGTCTGCATCTGAAAATACTGAGTATATCCATTTGTATTCCAAGTGAATGTCCCTCTCCAGTGTCAGTGGTGAGGATTCAGATTCCTTGATTACTGGGCGAGAGTGGAGATGTCACAGATGGTACTCTGTATTGGCAGCAAAAGCAGGTGAGTGTTGGGTTAAGTATGTTCTTACCAGGCTGACCTTCTTCAATATGCTTCCTACTTCAGTGAGACACTCTTTGTGAGAGTTTTCCAAAGGTTGGGGGATTTGGTGCTGGAAGGATGGTTAACTGTAGAGGAAGTCTGAGTATCTCCACAGAACTAGATTATTAGCAACGATGCTGAAGGATACAGAAATGTTTAGATTTTGGATGCGAATGGTTGGTGCCAAATTTTAAGGTAAGAATCCACAGCTGTATTTGGGTGAAAGTTTGAGAGACTGGTGAGTTTTTGTTAGGGTAATTATGGAATGTTGTTTTTGGCTTGTAATTATGGAATGTTGTTTTTGGCTTGTGGTAAGATGAGAAGAGATGATTATATGTATATTTATATTTATTGATTTATACAATTTAACTAGGACAGAGCACTAATTACATTGGACCAATTCCGGCCTCAGCCCAGAATGTTAATACATATTCAGTAGAAAAAAATAAAAACAATTTATTCAATAAAAGAGCAGGCTAAAAACAAAGGAATCGTTAATATACAGTAGAAAATATATTTAAGAAGGTACTCAACAGACACCACTATTTACAATGTTTACATCATAGTAGAGACATGTTAGGAGTTAGAGAAGAGATGCTGTAGTAAAAGTTATTGGCAGCATGTCTCAGAGATTAGGGAGACTAATGTGATGTGACCTGAAGCAGAGCACTTACAAGCAGCTTGTGCTGTGAAGTGTTCTTTAAGTTGATCCCAAAAGGAGTAGTAGTTGGAAGTCTTTAAGATTTGAGGGAATATCCTCCCAGAGCTTGGGTCCGAGGGTAGAAAGAGAGTGGTTACAACACTGAAGTCTGGTTTTAGGTGCCTGCAAGAGAGCCTCTGTGTGATTTATGAGATCTAAGATTAGGAGTCAAAGGCGGTCTTAGTTAAGCTAGAGGAAAGAGAAGGAGTGCTCTTTCAAGAAGTGGAAAAGTTGGGAACCAAGAAGTAGAGTGGCTTGTTGCTGAACCAGCAGCCAGCCTGCTTTGGCTAGTGTAAGACACTGGTATTTATAACATTTGGGGTGAGTGGGAAAGTCTGTTCTTTTGCGAGTTAAAGTAGAATTTCCAGGGTAGCTTAGAGTAATGGTTAGCCATAGACCAGTACTTTATAATACACCCTGCTGCCTAGACTTTGAAGTGAAACCCTGAGTATTTAAATAGAGAGTACACTACTTCTTGATTTATGATGTTCATCTTTAGGCAAATGATTCTTCGTAGAACACAAATATACACAATTTCTTTAATTACCCGGTTGCCATTCTTATAATTACTTTTTACATACCTCTCAACTGTACATATTTTCGCAAAATGTCCAGATTTTTGCATTATATTTTTGGTCCATTTTTAATAAAATAGTGGCTTTCTGGCAAATTAGTGGCAAATCTTAAAGGCTGAAGTTAGAAAATAATGACAGACATTTGAGTTTCAGACTTCATACCCTTTAGAAAATACATGCTAATGCAAAACCTGTTATTCTATCACCTTTCTAAGTTTGTAAGAGCAATATTTCAAAATTGTCCTTATTTGTACTTTTTTATGGCTTTGTCCAGATTTCTTACTCTAAGAGGTTGAGAGGTATGACTTTTTATTTCCATGTCACAAAAATGCGTGTTTTTGTGGCTGTAAGTTTCTGTAGAGAACAAAGTTTAAAAGGAATACTTTTCAAATCTCACCACGGGGTGGCAGTGAGGTAGCAGAAGTTTTATTGGTGCTCTTCACATTAAAAATACAAGCATGTTAAGGCCCAGAAAAAGTGGAAGCAAATGTATGTATTTTTCTAAATCCCAGCTAGGAGAGCAGTGCACAAGTGCCTCTAAGTTGTGCATTAAATGTCTGACCAATTAATGTGGAACAGTTTTATTCCTATTTCAGTTTTAAGTAGCCTGTGAAGTGTTCCAAAGAAACACCACTGTGGAAAGCAAGGAAGAAAAGATCAATTATATATTTTTCCAATTTATTCTAAGTAGAGTTTCTTGACCTCCACGTTTCGAACACACAAGTTTGATGTGATCAGAGACCAAATCATAATCCTGTATTTTGTACTTGCAAGCCTGACACAATGACTAATAGGCTAATGAACAGCAAAGTGGTACACTGGTAAGATCTCTGTTTCAAAGCCTCAGTGTTTGGCAGACATTCATTCCTGACTTGTGATCACAAATTTATGTGGAGATTGCATGTTTTACTTCTGTCTCCATGGGTTTTCTGCAGGTACTTCAGTTTCTTTGTGTGGCTTTCTTTACAAATGAAAACACACCACCTAAATGTGTATTATGTAGTCCAGTTTCCTATCGCATCCCAAAAACAAAGTAGGTGGATTGGTGACCATAAATTTTTGTGTGAGTGTGTGTGAGTGTGTGAGTCTCCACCCACAGGTTGATGAAAAGAAAATCACAGATCTAGTTCCTGTCTGGCCTTCTGTTGAACTGGAATAAAAAAATCTTCACCTAAACTTGCCTCAGTGTAAATCCACAATCGGAGTTGTCCTTTTCATGTATGTTTAGCCTGAACCCCTCTTCTGACCTACGTTTAACTTCCAGCTGAGGAACCAGCTTTCTGATTTGCCTTTGTCAGACACCCTTCTTTTGTACAAGCAGTCACTGACGAGCATCTTCTCATTACAGCCAATTTCTTGATTAAAGTATTGTGACAGTTTTGCAAACTCAAGTATGCAAGCCATTTTCTTTATACACTTTTTAAAAGGAAGACTACCCACCTTCCACAGGCAAGATATGTATAAACATGAAGGGAACATCAGATGAGTATGTTATGTCCAACAAACACCAATGCAAGCGATTTCATCTCCGTACAGACATCTTCAGACTTGTTTGATACATAAAGGACATAACATATGCCACAGTAAACAGTTCACCTATGAACCATTAACAGTCTTTGTATCAACTTACCATTTATCGAAAATTAAATGTCAAAAATGGTGAGCCAAACAAAATAAATTTGTTTTTGAGGGGTGGCAAGCCATTCTGCACCACTCATACTCTCTGAAATTATACATGCGCATATCTGTGTAAATTCTACAAACCCCTGAAAAGTGCACTTTTGCACAATGCAGTATGTTGAGGTGAACCTCAATACAACATTAAATTCTAACACTTGATAGAAGCTGTTCCTCCTCCTCCTTCTCAGTTAGAGAAGCATTCCAGATTCCAGTTTTAGGATTTGTGAGAATGGAGATTTTCATCTGATTCCATTTCAGATTCCATGTCTCCCATTTTCCCTTCCAGCTCCAGCACAGTCAGTAACAACAGATTACTTAGACTTTGTTTGCAGAGCAGTCTGTACAAGGATAAAAGTACTGAGTCTTTGGAACAGATAAGATGGACCAAAACAGACTAACATAAATGAGATGATGGCAGCTATAAATGCTCTCAACACTTTCAATTATCTGTGGTCCCCAGACTCATTACCAGTGTTTGCAGACAACACCTCGGTAATGTGTTACATAAATAAACCAGAGAACCAGAGGTTGCCATCTTGTGCTGACTAGCCATGGTAGCCTGGAATATAGCTTTTTGGCACAAATCTCATTATACAGGCTTCTTAGTACTGTTGGAACAAAATTATGTGGCATACAAGCTGAGAACCAAGGCAGATCCTTGCAAATGGAAATTGATTCAGGGGGGTTTCTAGAAACTGATCCAGCTGTGGACAACACCTCAAATAGTTATTTTTGCCTCCAATCACAACAATCAGTTGACAAAAGTCTGCTACATGACTCCATGCAAGAAGGCCTAGAAAACAGACTTTTTTTCTTCTTTGGACAGGAATGCTCTTGTGTGTTTTTGGCGATATTGTAGTTGAGGGCCTCACCAGTTCGTTTTGCGCAGAAGTGGGCGTGTCGCAAATTGAGTGACAACCTGTTTTTTAAAAAGCGTTCCTGATTCTTTTTGAATTTGTCCTCGAGTTTGGAGAGAAAAGATTGAGGGCTATGGTATTAGTTTCCCGTACTTTTGTAGTGTATTTAACGGATAAACGGGACCAGTTCGCAAATTGTCCTAGTGTGTTTCGTTTAAGATACTGGGGTAGAGGACTGAGCACAAATTATCAATTTCAGACTCTGAGTAGGGAAGAAATTAAGTGCATCGTGTATCAAAAAAAGTGTGCAAGGATTATAGATTTCCCTTGAAGTTGTTGGAAAGAGTACGCTGCTGTAGTTAGCTTAACAAGCTAATGTAAGTGAAATGTCATACCGAGCCCTGTAGCTTGTGTTTTGCCTTACAATGTCGACAGGAGCATTTAAAAGGGATTTGCTTTGACACACTTGTGTACGCATTAAGTAACATCAGTTGTATGTGGGTGGGAGGGTTTAGAATTTTTTATATATATATATATATATATATATATATATATATATATATATTTTTTTTTTTTAATTAGGTTTCTGTTTCTCAAATGTACTGTTGTTTTTGAGTATCGAAACTGCCATTTCTCCAGCTACTTTGCAAACCTAATCACATCTTCTTTTAGGTCCCCTCCCCACCACTACACATTTCTACTGATAACTGAAGCTGATCTTTCCAAAGTATGGCCCAGTACTGCTGACTTGTAGGTAGCAGGAGAGCTGACAGTCCGGGATTTCAGTACAACACACCTCACAAAGAGTTTCAGCCCTATCTTATCCCTTGCAGCATGCCCAGTAGTTTTTCCTGTGGACTGAAGTCAATGTCAGTGCACTTTTTCTTCGGTTGTACATACGTAGGGAATGCATATTCATGAATGACATATCAGAGGGGTGGGTTTGGGGCGAGGCTTGCTACTGCGCATCTGGTGAGGCCCTCAACTACAATATCGCCATGTTTTTTCCATTAATATCCAGGTATGTTTCGAAGATTCAGAAGCCCTCTTCAAAGATCATTGTGATGACTCACTTCTAGCCCAGGCAACAGTGACCGAATATGCCTAAGGGCAAATAACACAAGCGTCTTTTCAGACTGGACCTTCTCACACAAGATGGGGGTCAATCTTCAAACAACTGTAGGGAACTACCTGGATGATATTTTAGTACCTTTTTAAGCACCCATTTTCTGAGGACATGCAGCATATATTGAAGGATGCAAGAAAACTTGCTACTAGAAAATCATATAATAAACAAAAAAGCTTTTCATCTTGGTCGAAAAACAAAACCAGGACCCTTTAAAGCTAGTGTTTCTCTGGTTCCCTGGTTATTTGTGAGAGTTACTGTCTGTTTATTTTATTTATTTGCTTTTATTGACCGGGAAAGTCCACTGGGCTGAAATGAGCCCATTTTCAGTGGAGGCCCAGGGAGAAAAGCTCCATAACATTATTCAAAAAATAATAATAACAATAACAGCAGATCCAAAAGGAATCACCACAGGAGGAAGATTACCATAAAAACTGTAGCTTCTTTATTTCAACACAGGAAAATGAGCGCTTTCGCGTAGCGAACTATGCTTCTTCAGATGTAATTTAAGAATAAAACCATTGTCATTTTATACAAAACTTTTGGCGCGCACGCCAACAATAATTCAATTAAATGACTAATTAATTGATCTAGTCACTTAAAGATGTAACACAGTGAATTTTAACAAATGCAATGAAACCAGCGCATTAAAAATCAGTTCCAAAAAACCTTTAGAAAACACTAATAACATATTTAAAGTTCTGGATGTAACCATTAGAAATCAACTTTACCACTGAATGTTACATTCATATCAGTAGTTACGTACAATATGCTTGAAAAATATATGTATAATAAATGTATAAAAAAAAACATATGTTTAAAAGCCATCTATTAGGGAATCATGAAAAAATTATATATAGTATTGAAACCATGATTTCACACTGCGATTTTATAAAGTGCTATTCGTGCATCAGGCTGTAACGCATATAAAATGGGGTATATGCGTATCACATACAAGACGTATAAAGAAAAAATGCTAAAACGCAGAATTATTTAGCACGATCATCACTTAATGTTAAAAATCAGCCCTTAGGAAGGGGTCATTAGTATAATTAACTTAAACGCTATATGGCTAGAAGTATATAAACATAAATAAAACTCAAATCTGAATACTGATAGCCATCTAACCTAAAAGCAAGTTTCATTTCATGGGCTCCATAGGTATCTCAGTGATAAATAAATCTATTGACCTCCCTTACAAGTGCTATTTAAATAACAATTATTGATCAATAAAAACACATAAAGCAGACACTGACAAAAAACAAAAGGATGCTACTAATAAATACTACCAAAAAAGTGATCTAAAGGAACTGTTGATAATCAAACAAGCATAATAGACATACCAAACGGTGAATCAATATCAATTATTAACTACTAAATATCGATAGTAAAATTATTAATTTAATATAAAGAATTAATTAGGTATTCACATAAAAAATATATAAATATACAAGATGCTTAAATTAAATTAATTCATAATGAAAAATAATCATAGAAAGTAATCTTTAAAACCTGATTGCTATTCAGTTCTCTATGAATTAAATGTATTACAAAAAATATATATATTTCACAAATGAATGTAAAAAGGTTAATGTCAAACTTATCCACTATACAAAGGCATATAAATATGAACTGGACCATATCAAAACGAAATGAAAAATGACAAATAAAAACAAAAAACTATGCTTTTCTATTATTTAATATCGGTTTGATGGAAACAAACTGATTGATACCTGGATAAATGTGTGCTTTCAAGATAAAAATCCATTTTAATTCAATGCTTGCCAGTTGGTTGATATTGTCACCTTCTCTAAAGTTTTGAACAACCATCTCTAAAACCTTAAAACTAAAGGTGTGCGTTTTAAATTCTAATATGTGCTTTGCTAAGGCATTATGCTCATGTCCTTTCTTGATGTCATAAAGATGGTTATATAGACCCTATCTCTTAGTCTCCTCTTGGTCAAACCCACATAAAGTGCATCACAACTATCACATGTTGCAAGGTAGATAAGATTAACACTGTTACAATCACTATAATATTGCGGTGTGAATGTGAAGAAACCTTCAGGATGTATAAAACAAGGATTCTTAGAGATGTGTGGACACATGTGGCAGTGGCCACAAGGATAAGTGCCTTTTGGTGTGGTGCTTTCAATACCATATGAATTAGTTTTCTCTGTACAGAGTAGCTGTTTTAAATTATTACAATTTCTGTAACTAAAACTAGGATGATCACCTACTATAGTCTTAGTAAAGGAGTCCATAATAAGTACATTCCAATTCTTACTAATTTTTTTTTAAGAGAAAAAATGTCACTTGTATATTTAGTAGTATAAGACAGTTTCTCTGCGAATTTTCCTTTTCTAAATTTCATAACATGGGAAGTCTGTCTCACATTGCATTGTACTGGACAAGAGCCAGTATTCGTAGCATTAAATATTTGCTGTTTGCATTTAGAAATCATTGTATTAGTATACCCTCTTTCTTTAAATAATGTTTCAAGTTCATCCAATTCTGAATATAGAACTTCATTATCACTACATATCCTAGCTATCCTGTGTAGCTGACTAAGAACTATGCCTCGAAAAGTAAACTTGGGGTGCATACTCTCATATCTCAGTAATGTATTCCTCCAGGTAGGTTTCCTATATAGGGAAGTAACAATCTTACCATGAGCATTAAATTTTAGTGTTAAATCTAAAAAATGTACCTGTACATGTGAAGTTTCAGCAATGAATCTTAAGAAAGGGGTAGTGGTTTCTATGTCTTTAATAAAACTAATGCATTCTGCTTCAGTACCTTCCCAAATGAAAAGTACATCATCCACAAACCTCTTATATAACTTTATTTTCTTATATTGTGCATGTTTAAACAAAAAGTTACGTTCCCATTGGTATACAACGAGATTAGCGTAACTATTAGCACAGGGGGTGCCCATGGCAACCCCCCATTTTTGTAAGTAATAACTGTTTTGAAATACAAAAATATTATTATTAAGTACTAAATCCAATAAATGATTGATTAAAATCTGTCTATTGTTACTATATTGAGAGCATGTAACTAAAACCTCTCTGATGGCTTGGAGTCCCAAGTCATTCGGGATGCATGTAAATAAATTTTTTACATCCATAGTAACAAGCAAGTAATTATTCACAGTTTTGTCTAACTTGAATTCCTTCAAGCATTCTATTAATTGATAGGAATCTCTAAGAATGTTAGGGATTTCATTCACAATAGGTCTTAGAAGGCTTTCTATAAACGAGGAGATAGTGGAGGTAATCCACCATTCACTAGAGACAATGGGTCTCATAGGAACAGGACTAACCATTTTGTGTATCTTGGGCAAGCCTTTGATAATGGGAATTGTTGGATACTCCACTAGAAAATATTCATATATCTCACAACTTATCTGGCCACACATTAATAAGTCATACAGATCAGTTTGTATGTCTTTAATAATTCTATTCACAAAATCATGGGTAACCAAATCATATGTGCTACTGTCTGATAAAAGGGTGGTCATGGTATCAATGTAATCAGATGTATTCATTATCACCACCGCCCCACCTTTATCTGCTGGCTTAATAGTAATATGAGGATTTCGTTTCAACCTAATGAGTGAACCTTGTTCTTCTGTAGTAATGTTAAAAAAACTAAATCTTTTTCTGTTCCGAGCAAACCATTCATAAAAATCCTTTTCACACATTTTCAGAAAGCTTTCTACATTATGTGGCATCAGAGGTACAAAGTTACTTTTGCGTTTAAAAAAATCTTTCAATGCAGCAGTATTCATAGCACTATTATCTTTAAAAAGGATTTTTAAGGAAACATTGCGACAAAATAATCTTAGGTCAGTTAAGACCTCATTGAGATGACTAGTTTGAGAAGGAATAAAGTTGAGACATTTATTTAAAAGCGAAGTGTCAGATTCAGACAAAACCATATCAGATAAGTTATATACTAAAGAGTTCAATTTCTTTGCTTCCTTGTTGGTCCGTATTTCTCTTCTGAGCCTTTCCTCTTTCATGGGCCCCTGCTGTTGGAACGGCCTCTCCATCCCATTTGCTGTTTCACCGGAAAAGGTAAAAAACAGCTCGTAGCAGGGGCTGTATCTTTGGGTTTCGCTCCCGTTGAAATAAAAGTTTTAGCTGCTTGTTGGTTGGGAGGTGGTGTGTCGCTGGGGAAACTAACACCATTAGAGTAATTTAGGGTAAAATTATTGGATGACGTATCATGGCTTGTAGTCTTATTGGAGTTAGAAACAGAAGATGAAGCAATGAGTTCAGCAGTTGAACATGGCATTGCTGAATTAGAGAAAGCCGATATGTCTTCTCTGCTGGCTGTATTAGATGTTACCGTAGAACGAACATTTTCTGTTCTCGGCCATAGGAACACTTGGCCGAGAGCAAAATCATTAGCATCCCTCACAAGCTTCCTGTGTTTAATTTGCTTTAACCTTTCACTAAATAAATGTACCTGTGACCAAATATTCTCCAACCTCTTAGTGAAATATTCTGATTTGAAGTGCTCAAGAATATTACTTTGTTGTAAGTCTATTTTGTTCCGTAATTCAGATTCAAGTGGGGCAAAGTATTCCAGCAAGAGTTTAATATAACTGAAGCCCAGTTGTATGTTTAAGTCCTGCCATTTTCTGAGTAAAACGGGATGACTATCCCCATATGTGGGCATGCAAAAGATGTGCATGCCCCTAGGTACAACCTTGAAATGAAGGCATGCTTCCAAATGTAATCTTTGCCATGCATATCTTTGAAGTTTATATAAGTCATCCTGATACTCTTTACAAAGTCTGTTAAATTCAGTAATATTCTCACCGTTATTTGATGTTGGTGTTGCATTCAAATTGTTTGTTAATTCCAGAGTCAATAAAGGATTATCCTTGCAATGCTTGAGCAAATCCCAAGCCGGCACCGTAGTTGTCCTCGTCTCTGGATGAAAGTCCAATTCAATATCAACTTGCTCCATGAGTAAGACCAGAAACAGCAAAAAACAGGTAGGAAAAAATATAAATCGAACTGCAACTGGTGAACAAAGATCCCTTCAGGAAAAAGGAGGGCGAACAATAACAGCAGATCCAAAAGGAATCCCCACAGGAGGAAGATTACCATAAAAACTGTAGCTTCTATATATTCAAAAAATGTAAATTTGTTACAAGAGTTACCAAATTGTAGTTGAGTTACAAAAAGAGAATTAATCAGGAGAATCAATTGAGACATTGTACAGTAATATGGCTGGAAGTTATAAAATCAGCTTTGATTCGTGGCAAAAGTATCCAATGTATAAAGAGTTTAACAGAGAGGACAGATAAGCCATACACTTATACAATTATATGGTACATTTTAGGTAGGTAGACTAAGCAGAACAACTTAACTAGTATACATAAAACAATCATGGGTAACTACACTATTGTTAATAAATCTTGTGAGCAAATAGGGTAAAAGAAGATTTTCAAGGGTGACAAGGGAGAAAGTGATGAGTACAGGTTTAGAAGGGGGTCAAATAGGAAAACCAGGTTATTGAGGAATTGGAGATGGTACATGGGCAGAGCCATTGAGTAGAGAGATATTGATGTAAGGACTTTTTGAATAATGAGCACTATTAATGGTTCTGAGAGAAGGTGGATGGGCATTCCAGAGTTTGGCTACAGTGAAAAAGTAAAAATACTGACCTGCAGGGAGTTTTGGTCCATTTACTTGGATAAGAGATTGATTTTCACATCTGAGATGCCTATTTGGTTGATAGAGAGTTAGAAGGCAGGTGAGGGCTGGGCATTAGAGAGGTTTGTATATAATTTTGTGTGCTGTAGATAGTTGTAGTGTGTGAAATATTGTGGGAGTTCAAGCCAGTTCAGGGATTGTAAAGAATGGCAGTGATAGGAAGAATATTTTGCACTTGTCACAAACTTAGCTATTTTGTTAATAGCAGGAGTCCATCTTAGTTTTTAAGCAGGACTGGATGTTTGTAAGAATGGGGGCACACTAGAGGAAAGAGGGTAGGAAGTATTTTTCTAGTAGAGTAATTTAAGAAGTATTTATGTTTGTAAAAGTTCCCAAGTTTTTTGTGGTTTTTTTTTAATGTTGTTATGGATGTGTTGGTTGAATGTTCAGTTACTGTCTACAGTGACGCTGAGTAATTTGGCATGGGGGACTACTTCTGTAGCAGTTTTGTTAGATGAGTAGATGATAAAGTTTGATTTATTAAAGAGTGATTTTTTTAGGGGGGTGTAAAGATTAGGAGTTTGGTTTTGTTGGGGTTAAGGGCAAGGTGGTTATTGGCCATCCAAGATTTAGTAGTGGAAAAAGTGTTTTGGGTCATGGTCAGAAGTTCTGTTTCTGAGGTGCCAGAGCAGATAATAGTAGAATCATCTGCGTATTGTGCTACAGCACCATGAGTGATAGCAGAGTGAAAGGTGTTAATGAAGGTACTAAAAAGGAGTCCCAAGATTGACCCTTGGGGAACTCCTATGGCAGTAGTGAGAAAAGGAGAAAGGGAGTGTAGCCATTTGGTAGATTGATGTCTGTTTGTAAGATAGTTGGAAAACCAGTCAAGAGCAGAAGTGGACATGCCTAGGTGTGAGAGCTTAGAAAGGAGGAGAGAATGGGAGATGATGTCAAAGGCCTTAAAGAGATGGAGGAAACGTGCAGAGATGAGTTTGCCATCATTGCAATGGTGGTTGACAGTGTTCAAGAAGGAAAGGATAGCAGTTATAGTGCTGTGTCCAGGTCATGCTGAGTGGTGGAAAGGAGTTGGTTTTGGAGTAGATAATTCATAAGCTGAGTTTGAATATGTTTTTCTATTATTTTAGAGATGAGGGTAGTATGGCAATAGGTGGAAATTACAGATTTATGTGTTGTTGCCACCTTTATGTAGGACAATGATGTAGGCTTTTCTCCAGATGGAGGTTACATAGAATTCTTGGATGGATCTGTTTATGAGAATACTGATAGGGTAGCTGATAGATTTGGCTGACATTTGTAGATACTCAGGGGGTAGGTTGTCTGGGTAGGTTGTCTGCTATCCTCTGTCCTGTCTTATTCTTCCACCACAGTTCATTTGTTGGCCATTTCAATATGTTTGTGCCCGTCAATCCCCCTCTTTCAATGCAATCACATGTGAACATGTTTTTGAAGGGAGGGCTGCATACCAAACCTTCTAGAAAGTTGGTGACTTCCCCTTGGGATCATAATTTTGTCTTGGAAAAATTAACTCTTCCTCTATTTGAACCAGCTTATCAGGCTGATTTGAGGTTCACAACATGAAAAACATTATTATTAATTACTCTGACCTCTAAAAGAAGAGTATCTGAGGTATGGGCTTTTATGGCAGGTCAGCCTTTCTCATTTTCCACAAAGATAGGGTTTTCTTAAGAATTAATCCTTCATTTGTCCCTAAAGTGGTATCCAAGTTTACTTTGAGCCAAGCTATCAGTCTCCCTGTCTTCTTCCCATATCTTAAAAATAAGGGTGAAAGAATACTCCATGCCTTGGTCCTTTAGGATATCTGATCAATCATTTATTTCTTGTGAAGGTAAGAAGAAAGGACAACCTGTGTCCAGGCAAACTATTTCTGAATGGTTGTCTTCTGTTTGGTATCTATTTCTGTGAAGTACAGGCTAACACAGAAAGCCTCTGGCTAACGAAGTCTGCAAATGACTGCAAACTAGGAACCATAGTAGAGTCCCCAAATGATGTGGACATCCTACAGAAGGGCCTCACTGAGATAGATGCCTGGTGTCAGAGGCATGGCCTCAAGCTCAGTGCCAAAAAGTGCATTGTCATCCCCTTTGGTAAAAACTCTGTACATAAACGGCAATCTATTAATGCCGAATGTGTGATGACCTTGGTACCCAAGTGGACAGTAGTCTCTCCTTTGATAATCACATCGCCACAGTAGTCAGGAAATCCTTCTATGTGGCACACCTCATCACAAAAGGGTTCTCATCCAGGAAAAAAGAGGTAATTGTTCCCCTCTACTCGGCACTCATTAGACCCATTATGGAGTACAACGCCCCTTTTGGAATGTACCTCACAAGACATCTAAAGCAGCTGGAAAGGCCACAGAAGTACCTCACAAAGAGGATTACTGGCCTCAAACAGATGCCCTACACTGACCATCTCAAAAAACTCCAGCTTTACTCTGTAGCATATCGCCTACTCTGAGGAGATCTCTGCCTAACATATAAAGCTATGTTAAACCCAGAGCTGTTGGACATGCTACAACTAAAGAAATCCCAATCCCTGTGTGCTACACACTCTATGGACCTAAACCTTGTCACAACAATAAACAGGACATGCTGGAGGGATAGATTCCTGTCCCAGAGACTTCCTATACACTGGAACAAGTTACCCATCTATGTCGAGCAAAGTTCCTCATTAGCACTCTTCAAGAAAAATCTTGATGAGTGGATGAGAAATAGAAAATACACCCCGGGGACCACTTCTGTGGCTCTGCTCGACAGAGACACAGGAAATTAACATTTTTGGGTGGCGTAAGCCAGGGAACCTTGTTGGCTAGGCTTACTTAGGCCCTTGGGCCGATAGCCTAGTACCTTACCTATATGGTTTCCTTTTGTTATACACACCACAACAAGGCAATTTCAGGCAGGGTCAATGTTCATTCTACCAATTCTGCCAGAGCCTTGGCTTCTTCCATGGCTTTTTGGAAATGATTGGTTTTACAAGAATTCTAGAAGCAGCAACTTGGTCCTTTGTACATACATTAATAAAGCACTACAAGATAGATTCCTTCTCTGGGTCTAAGACATGGTTTAAGACCACTACAGAGGTTCCTGGACCCTCATACCTTCCCTGCTCAGTCAGTGTAAGCTATGGCAATCTATCTGTATAGCTAAGACTAATGCAGCAGAGATCAAATGAGGAACGTAGTACAATTGTGTAAGTAAACATACCATAACAGTAGATGTTCAAATGGTCACTGCTACAATAGGCATGCCCTCCATCCATCCCCTTTTATTGTATGTTTTTGTTGCAAGGCTGAGGATATGTATGTGTATATAGTATTTGTTTTCCTAGCATTAGCCTTCAGTGCTTCAGCCTCCCTGTCTCAGTTTGCATGAAAGCTCTGAAGGGCTTGTTGCTCAAATCAGTCTTTTTCTTGTAACTCATCTCAAGCCAAGTAACAATTTGGGTGCATGGAAGGTGCCTTTGAAACTTTGGAAGCAGGCTGGCTGTTATATCTTTAGCAGAATATAAATCATTTGGCTAAGCCTACTGCAGCAGTGATCATTTGAACATCTGCTGTTATGGTCAGTAGACTTCTACAACTGTACTTTCTCTCAGCCCTCTTAAACACCAAGTACACCTCAATAGATGAACAACCAGGATCCAAATGAAACACAAATCTTCAGATAAAACTGTTTTAATTCTAGCTCCTCGGTGAAAACACCTTCTTGGAATACAAATCTCATCAAACATCAAGCTTATATACACATTATACATAAATTAAATAATTAACTCATTAAACCATTTATCCCTTAAAGCAAACTTCTCCAATTCAATTCCCCATTAAGTACCATAGGGACCATTGTATTAAATTTCAAAATGTAAATACTTTCTTTTCATAGAAGTTTTTCCTTTAAAACATTTTCATCCATACAAAAACAATTAATTTGTTCTAAAATGCTTCCCTTCAGTAATGAATAATCATTGCTATGTGATTTCATAAAATGAGCAGCAATTGTTTTTTCTTCTTTACAATTTTCAATGTCCCTAATATGTTCCATAAATCTTAACCGAAACATCCTTTTCGTTTCTTTCACATAGAACATATTACAAGGACAACTCAAAATATAAATTACCCACTTTGATTCACATGAAAATCTATCTTTGGGAATAAAGGAAATGTTATTAATACATTCAAATCACTTAACAATGTGTGGACACACTGGACATCTCCCACATTTGATTGTACCAGTTTCCATCAACATTCTAGGTACTGGTAGATTTGGTAAAGCAAATAATCCATGCACTAACATGTCCCTTATGCTTCTACCTCTCACATACGATCTCAAGAGATGTCTTGGTAAAAAAATTACTAAAAATTTATCATGCATCAAAAATCCCCAGTAATGCTCCAGCATCCCTATTATTTCCTTACTTCTAATGTTATACATACAATAAATATTTTGCATTTGATTTAACTTCACTTCTTCCATCTCTTGTATTATTTTATTTCTCTTATTTTGATTATTTAAATTCCTATAGTATACCTTATACATTGCCTCCTTAACTATAACTGGACTGTACCCTCTCTTTATGAACATATCGGCTGATTTACAGACTTCATCCTTTAAAAGATCTTCCATATTACAAATTCTTGACAACCTTAAGAATTCATTATAAGGAAGGGCAGCTATTGTATGGGGTGGATGGCAACTAGATGCATGTAAAAACTGGTTACCATCAATAAATTTTCTATGCACTCCTGTTACAATGGTACCATCTTCATTGCCCTCTAACTCCAAATCTAAAAAATGCTCCTTATTTCCTTGTTGTAAACAATCAAAACTGAGGTCAAACGGATTCTGGTGCATCTCTGTTACAAACGTATTAACCTTTTCTGCCCCTCCGCACACAAATATCAAATCATCTATGTAACTGAAATAATTCTTAACATGATGTTTCATAAATTCCTGCCTAAACAGAAACGTTATTTCAAAAAAGGACGTAAAAAGACTTGCATACATGGGGGCAAAAGGTGCCCCCATGGCAGTCCCCTGTTTCTGTCTATACATTTCATTATTATAAAGAAAGAAATTATTCTGCAGACAAAAGTCTGCCATCTCTATTATGAACGTAGACAGAGGGTTATCCCCCCAAAAATATGATATAGCAGTTAAACCATCACTATGTTTAATGGATGTGTGTAGACTTCTCACGTCCAACACAATCCAGTACATCTCCCTTTTCCACTCAGTTCCAGCAATCTTTGTTAGAAAATCAAAACTGTCCTGTATATAAGAAGAAGTTTTCTTTGCATAAGGAAGTAACTTTTCATGTAACAGTAAACCCATATTATGTAAAAAAAATAGTTGTATGCCGATAAAATCAGTCTTCCTGGAGGTTTTTCTCAAATTTTTGTGGATATTTGGCAAACAAAAAAATACCGCTAATTCTTTATTATTAGCTGCCAACTTACTTTCCACATCCTTCTTTGAGAATAACCTAAACGTAGACCTTTCTATAACAGTTTATTATATTTCCCCATTGCTTAACTAAGATTTGCTTTTTCACTATTCCCATATACTTCTTGATTACTTAAATGTTCCATACACATTCTATGATATTGTATGGCATTCATTATAACAATTCGATTACCTTTATCCGCTGGTTTAATTACTAGCTCCATATTATTTGGAGCTCTGTTAATGCCTTCCATTCTTTATAAGTTAAGTTATAGTTAATGCATTTTTTATTTTCTAATACTTCCCTACATATATTTCCACCTTCAAAATTAACCATTGAGTTGAAATGGGAGATGCTCTGGTTCTGGAAAGGAGGCATAAACTTACTAACTACTGGGATACTGGAAGTATTCAGTAAACAATAAGCATTACATTTTGTCATTTCATCTTCATCACATGTACACCAAGTACACCTCATCCTGGAGTCTTCATAATATACCATGTTTCCTGATTATTACTGACAAATTTGGCCTATCTGAACCCCTTCTAAAATTATTTAGCCTATGCCTATCTACTGGTTACATTCCTGAAGTTTGAAAAACAGCCATTGCAATGCTGTTATACAAGGGTGGCACAGCCAAGGACCTGGTAATAACAGACCCATTAGTTTTTCAAGCATCATATGTAAAGCTAAGGGATGTATTAGCTAAATCATTGTAATCTTGAAAATCCCTTAACCTTGGACCCTCATCAATTTTGCTTTGTCAGAGAAAGGTCCTGCCTCTTTATTCTCATTATTTTCTTTAAAAAAGTTACTGAAACAGTGGATAGATGTTATGCAGATGTGCTGATGAGCATATCTGGCCTTGGCCAAGGCTTTTGACAGCACTCTTCACACAGATATTATTAACAGACTTTTAAATCTGAATATAAATCCTTTTGTCATACAGTGGATAGCTAACCAGTTGTCTGACAGAAACCCATGTGGTTAGATCACAGGGCTCAGTGTTAGGCCCTCTGCTATTTGCAATCAATTTGTCAGACCTTCAGGCCAACCACTCCTAGTCTGTGGTTATCTAGTTTTGCAGGTGTCTGTAAATTGGCTGCTATTATTCAATCTTCCACTGACTCACAATTGCTGTACCATGGGTTAGACTGTGTTAACAATTTGTGTAAGAACAGTTGTTTCAAATGTAATGTGAAAAAGTGTAGTTTATTTCATTTTTGCAAACAAAAATGTTTCACATACTGCATAGGTGACACAGCCCTCCATTCAGATCGCATTGCACAGGATCTAGGCACTCTTGATGATGATTTCTTATTTCATCAAGTCTCCAATGTATTTCAGAAAGCCTTCTATCTGGCTCATTTAATTTACAAAGGCATCTCTTCTAGATCCAGAAATTACTGAATATAATGCATCTTTTGGCATGTAGTTGTCTAATCATTAAGCTTGAGAGACCTGTGAGATTCACAGATAAAAATAGTGGAATCAAAATATTAATTTTGACAGATTGGCATCCCTCATTTTCTCCTCAGACTCTAGTGTCCTCTCTGGAAATCTGTGTGTAGTTTTTCATGCCATGAAAGATCCAACCCTGTTTGACCTCATCCCTGTTCATAACAAATTGTACCTGAAATACCCAGTTAAAGGAGCTAAACCTTCATCAACAAATAAATAAGACTTGCTGGCATGTTAGATTCATATCACAATGTATCCCTCACCTTTGAAATACACTGCTTGACATGTTATAGAAGTTTAACACCATTGCCACCTTCAAGATAAACTTAGGTAATGGGTTGGGCAGCCTCAAATTCTCTTCCAGCGTGCCTGGTCTTGTCTTTCTTGAGGCTGGAGAGAATTTTTGAATATTAGTGTTTGGTTAGGCTTGTAATGATCTGCAGATTAATTGCCTAGTACTTCTTACTGACCTAGAAAAAATACTTTATTATTGCCATCAGTCTGAAACTTTGATACATTGTTTATGTCACAGCTTGCTGTAGATAACCTGATGATTCGTATCAGTAGCTTGTTGATTTTTTTTTAATCTAGGACTTTATCTGTGAGCTAGGATTTGTCTCAAAGGTCAGATAGTACATTTTCTTTTTTGTTCTTTCTGTTTTGTTGCAGCATACTAAGTTTACCCTTAAATTTCCTTGTGTATGTGTCTTTTGGGAGTTAGGTTTTGGATACTGTGGATACAGTAGTTAATGACATTGTATAATTTGTCTGCCACCCCCATACACACACACACACACACATACACACACACACACACACTTGACAAATGGTTGGAGAACTTTAGAAAGCGAGTCAAATCCTTTTAAACTGATAAATAAGCTCAGCTATGCATCCCCATTTTGATTTAATCAAACAACTCTATTATTGTTTTTTTTTTTTATTTCTTAAACATTTCTCTGCTGTTTTCTGTAAAACATAAAGATAGCCTTATATATCAGCTTACCAGTGGATGTTCTTACTCACTGATAGTGCGCAGGCTGATTAACTCACACAGTGTATGATTTTGTCCCATTTCATGCCCCCACCCACCCACAAATCCCCAGATACTTCCCTGGGCTGATGCATTTTGACACTTGCAGCCACACCCACTTTACATTGATCATTCCCAATAGTGCAGTAACTGTTAGACGGGTTGTGTCTTGCCCATGATACAACAACCAGCCTCCAAAAACTCTGGCTGCCTCCCACACTTCCACTTTGAATGCTGATCAACTTCGAGGAGGAAAAATATCAGAGTGAAAAGTCTTCAGTACTTTCTTACCACCTCATGAAGCAGCAACTTGGAGGCTTCACAAGAGCAGCAGCTGATACTTCAGCTCCTTTGTGGAACCTTTCCAAACAGAACATTTTAATTATTTACTGTATTTAAGACGTTAAAAAGAAATAAGGTGTCTCTTTTATTTTACTTTAGTAGATTTGGCCCCTTCAGTGTCAACAGTTTTTTTTTTTTTTTTCAGGGACCACTGTTTTTAGTTTTAGCTTATTTGTTTGGAAATGTTCTGCTTATGAATATTTTTTGTTTTGTTGTAGCAATATTTTGTGTGGGGAAGTATTTTATTTGAGCAGGGGGAACTCAAGGGGTAAAGGGTGCTTGTGTTCACATTGTGACAACATACCTGCAATTATTTTTTCAGACTAATTTTATTCTAAAGGGGTTTCTAACAGAAATATTGTCTGCTGCCTATGTATTACAGTGTTTTGAGAACATTATATTTGTGCGAAAGTGTAAGTGTGCTGTTTGTACAAACTATTTAACAACGTACCGTGCAACTGACTTGTTCAGTGTTTTTAACCGCATCCAAAACATCCTTCATGGTTATAGCATGGATTTACCCTGCTCCTGCTAGTCTGACTTTGTTATGCCTAGAAAGAGTAAAGTAACTTAACAGAAAGCCCTTGCTGACTCTGCAGCCTCAGTCTCCACCTCAGCTGATGGCAGGTTACTTTTGTAGTGGCCAGCAGTTGTTCCTCGGACTACTCGCTTACCTGTGCAGCTTCTTCTGTTGTAGTCCTTTCAGCCACCATGGACCTGGGTCAGCCACATTGTCTTCAGCTGTTCCATTGTCTATGTTGCACATGGGAGAACCATCTTTACTGGGGCATGGAGACGTAACAGGGGATGCTTCTGGATGTGTCCAAGGGAAGAGACCTCTTGATGGGGCAGAAATTCCTTCTCCAAGTCTGTCACTATTGATATTTGTAAAGAAAAAAATAAAGTTTATTGTTCATCACAAGACATGGTATTATAAGAAATAATGATTTTCTTACCCTAGCCAGTACCCCAAAAAGCAGACAGGTTTCATGGAGTTTCTCAGCCTAACAAAGCACTTGTTGTCTCACCTTAGGTTAGACCCTGCATCTGTAGCTACATCTACACTGGCAGGTAACCGGTTCCTGATATATTCTAACCCTCCTTCAGTAGACAAAGGAAGGAATATTTTGGACAGATTATGAAGAAAACTTTTTTTTCTTCAGCATTGGCTTATAGAATCTTAACTGTTATATCCATTAGTGGAAGTTTGTGCTTTTTTGTATAGTCACTATGAGACCTAGCTACCAATCTGTCCCTGAAGGCAGTGCTTGTCTTGGTTCTATTGTTTCCCAACTGTTTAAATGTGCCTTAAGAAGTGTGTATGATTGTGCAGATACTGTGTCTAGGGTGCCTCCTTTTGCTACTAATTTGAGGAGGTATGCCTGCATATAGAATCAAACATTTTCTGAAGAGGTAAAGTCTGCAATTGTGAATTCAGCTTTAGATAAAGTGGTCTTATTTTGCCTGTTTGCTACTCATTGCTATGCAAGTTCTCAACAATTTGATGAGAGAGGGAAATTATTTTGTGGAGTTTAAGATTTTTTCGGTGCCCCTAACAAATCTTCCAGATCCTCTTTCATGCCTAAGAAACAGAACAAGCAATCTCTGCCTTCTCAGGCCAAACAAGGAAACAAAAAGAGATGGCAGGAGGGCAACAATAAGAAACAAGGATCCTTTTCAAAACAGTGACATTCTATAACTTCAGAATGATTATACCAGCATCCTTCTTACCTCCCCCTCCCCTCCTGCCCCATTCTCTGTCCCAACAACTGGGAACTCTTAGGCAACAGATTGTAACGGACTCATGTTAAAGATGGTTCAGGAGGGATACATTTGGCACTGGATACAAAAACCTCCTTTGGGGGGATTCCTCCACACCCTCTGAACCAAACAGAATTTTTCCTCAGATTTTTTCAGGACTTGTTCACCCTAGGAGTCAGAACCAGTGTTAAGTCAAAGGGGCAAAGGCATCAATTCAAGAATCTTTTTGAGACCAAAGAAAGAGTCTTCTTGGAGACTATTTCTAGATCGTGCCTTCCTAAGTATATTATGTGTAAGTTCCAAAATTCAAAATGTTGACCGTTCACAATTTGTTACCGCTCATTTCCCAGTGAAGCTTTATGGTAACATTGTAGCTAAAAGATGCATACCATTACATTTCTATAACCAAATACTTCAGGAAATTTCTCAGATTTTTAGTGTCTGTGTCACACCATCAGGTCTTTACATTACGTTTTGGGTTTTCTGCTGCTCCAGGGCTGTTTACAAAGTGTCCAGTTCCAGTCACAGCTCATTGCAGACTTAATAACACTCTCCTTTTTCTTTGCAGAGTCTTCTGTCAGATGTCTCAAGAGTCCTTAACATAGGTTTCATCTCTTCTGAACAATTTAGAATTCCAGATAAACATTTAGAAATTCCTATTGACCCCATCACATAGGATTGTCTTTCTAGGAAGCCTTACAGACACTCTGTTGCAAAAGGCTTTTAATGCAGCAGAAAGTGGATTTTTATTTGGAAACCTTCCAAAGGTTCTTAACTTGGTCTCATAATTCAGCCAGTGTTTCTCAGGATTCCGAAGTTCATGGTTAAGGGCTTTTGTAAAAATAAATAAATAAATAAAGGAACTGCATTTGTGTAGACTACTAATGCAAGCAAATGCAGGCTCAACCTCCAAGTCAGTATGTAATTACAGGCCCCTCAGATTTTACTTGGGGGGTAGTTTTCACAGGGGAAAGGAACAAAGTCTGTGGGATTCTTCAGGCAGACCAAAGCACATAAATATAAAATAGATGATGGCCTTAAAATCTCTTCATCTATGATTCCTAGGACCTCTCCAGACAATTACAGACAACACCACACTGATGTCAACAAGCAAGGGTACACAAGGTCCATACCTTTAATGCAAGCTGAATATGATCACTTGGAAGTTAACTCTTCAACAATCTTTAACCCTCCAAGCATTTTACATTCTGTCATAGCAAAGCATGGTGGTAGACAAGCTGAGAGAGACCAGGACAGACCCTCACAAATGTAAACTGAACAAGGGGATCTTCTGGGAAATGATACATTTGTGGGGAACACATCAAGTAGATCTCTTTGCTTCCTTTCAAAATCAACAGATTCTGCCCTGGGATTTTGTGCTAACAGGACTGAAAAACGGGTAGTTTTTCATTCCCCTGGACTGGAGTGTTCATTTATGTGTTTTTACACCCTTTCCCCTAATATCCAGAGTAATTCTGAAGGATTGTCCAAAAATAATTGTGGTGACCACCTTTGCCCAAGGCAACACTGGTTTTCTCTTCTTATGGAACTGACTAGACCTACTCACCCACGTTCTCAAACATCTTCAACTAACTGCTTGGATGATTCAATTCTAATACCTTTTAAGCACCTCTTTTCAGAGGATGTGCGCAGGTACTAAAGGAGGCAAGAAAACCTGCTACTAGAAAATCTTGGCAAGTAGAAGAGATTTTCTAGTTGGTGATTAGCCAATAACCAGGGCCCTGTCAGGTTTTATATATATCACTGGTGCTCAAATACTTGTGAGTTACTTGCCCCTGGCCATTCATACTCCTCTATCAATTTACATCTTGTGGCCATTTCAGCATGTCTGCCCATGAATCCTCTACTTATTCCAATGGGTTTAGTAAAACAGCTTCTAAGAGGAGTGTTACACTTGAGACCACCATGCAAACAGGTTGTTCTTTTCTGGGATTTTAACTTTGAGTTCCTAGATATCTTAATGTGTTAACCCTATCTGGTCTTTTTGGGCTAGAGTATCAGTAAGATTAAATCCCCCATTCATGCCTAAGGTTATTTCAGAGTTTCTTTGAACCAGGCCATCAGTCTCCCAGTGTTCTAAGCTAACCATCAGAACCATGAAGAAAATATTAGTCATACTCTGGACATGCGTAGGCTCAAGTACTACTTTGACAGAGCCAAGTCCTGTAGAAAAACTGATCAGCTATTTATTTCTTATGCTGGGACTAAGAAAGGACAAACTCTGCCAGAACAAACTATTTACAAATGGTTGTTTATGGCTATTGCTTTCTATCATATTCAGCATGATAAACCAGTTCCAAACAGTGTCAAGGCACACTGTCTGAGGGACTTTTCTTCTATAGCACATTGGAAATGGTTGACTTAAGAAACTCCTCTAGAGGCAGCTGTGTGATGTTCGTCTTTCACTGTTGCAGTCATTACATTTGAGTAATCTGCTGGCAGGTTGCCCTCAGTCTGCCTGATTAACATAGTCTTGGGTCCTGTGTCAGTTGCTGTCCCTTCTTCCATGATGTCAGGTTGTTAGGAGTATAAAACATGCAGCTGATGCCATTACATCAGTCTTTCTTGGCTCGTGGTGCCCAAAGCAGAAGCAGTTCGCAAGTGCCAGTCGGCCGACTCCTGAAATTTTCGTTTTTGAGTTTCAGAACCAAAGTCTTCAACTAAAAGTTAAGTACCCCATTGGGGAAACTTTTTCTTGCTCCTTACCGATGTCGGTAAAAGTTAATAACTGTATTACTTGTGGGAAGCAAATACCTCAGAAGGATTTTCATTTGTACTATATTTCTTGCCTAGGCCCTGACCACAGTGTACCTTGCTGACGGTTTTGTGCTTTATTTAATCGGCGCACTATCCGTCGACTGTACATTTTTGCTTCTAAATATTTTGTTTCTCGGTCTAATTGTCCAGAAATTACGTCTGTTAGCCATCCAAATACCGGAATACCGAAAAATGCAAAGAAAAAGACAGAGACAGGGCGTTGAGTTCCAAAACTGCCGCCAACGCTTCTAAGGCAGTCGCCAGTTCGCCGCTACTCAGTGAGGCACTTTCGCAGCCCCTGATACCGGCTACTTCTGATTCGCAGGCCTCTACTGAGACCCATTCGGAGTCTGGTATGCCACGAGATGCTTCACATATGGAACCCGCGGATGTCTCCACTTGGGATGGGTCCGGAGCCACTTTGCAGGCACCGGCTTCTGAAGGTGTATTCAGGCCTACAGACTTGCATATTAAACCGACTCCAACTTCATTACTAAGGCCTAAATCTCGATCTGTGTCTAAAAAACCGACGCCCAGGCCACATGTTCAGGCCCCTATGCCTAAAAAAACAAATGATCAAGATGGTTGAAGATTTAATTACTCTAATCAGGGGGTAGTCAACCCCCCCCCCTCCAAGAGGCCTAGGACTGAACTTGACTATGAATCTTCTGAACACGACTCTGTTTCTTCTGATGATCTGGATTTGTCCATACCTACTTATGATCAGCTTTAATAATTGGCTTAATTACTGGTGTCATTCTAAGGGGATCCAATGTCTGTCTGCCTGGGATGACATGCTTGACAAGCCACGCTGCTTCGCAAGGGACGGCTTGCACCTGTCACCCCTGGGCTTCCGGATATTGGCAAAGGCTCTTGCCACCCCCATAGTGCCTTTTTTAGGCAAGGCTCAAATGATAAACCTACCGCCCTAGAAAACAAAAATGGAAAAAAACTAAGGGTAATACTGCTCAATGCCAGAAGTCTAAACCTCAAGATGCACGCCCTCGAAGCCCTCCTCAGTATGGAGAACATTGATGTCTGTGCTGTGACTGAAACCTGGTTCAAGGCTCCTGAGAGCACCCCAGCACTATCAGGTTATACCTCATATCATGCGTTCCGGCCCCAAAATCCGGACTGAACCACAAAAGGAGGGGGAGTATCCATATTCATAAAGGATACCCACACCTCCAGGTTAGTGGCAATGCACGAAGCATCGGAGACCATCCAGGTGCAATTAACCATAGGTAAAACTGCCCTACAGTTTGTAGCATGCTACAGACCACCCTCTCAAACTCCGGAAAACCCACACAGCCTTCCTGAAGACACTGGAGAGTATGAGTGTCTCTCCAAACACCATCATATTGGGTGACTTCAACTACCCAAACATAGACTGGGAACATTACTCAAGCCCCAACACCCTAGCCCAAAGGTTCCTGGAGTTCATAAACTCAAATGCTATGGAACAACTAGTCGCCATTCCCACAAGAGGAGAAAATATACTAGACCTGATCATCACAAACATGGGGACAAAATGCTCCACACCAGAAGTATATCCCTCATTGGTGAGATCAGACCATAAATTAATCTCACTGGAGATCCACATCCCGCCCCCAACCCCAGCAAAAAAGACCACAGTGAAGAACTTCTCAAAAGCAAACTTCACACTTCTTAAGACTGGAGTGGTATTCTTCAAGGCCCCCGAGCCAGTGGAAACCACAACCCACGCTGCTGAAACCCTTACAAATGCCTTCTACGAGCACCTCCAGGAATGTATGGAACAAGCAACACCTCCAGGAATGTATGGAACAAGCAATCCCTAATAAAATCAAGACCCTTTCCACCAAAGGCAGGCGCCCGGTCTGGTGGACCCCAGCCATAAACAAACTCTACAACAAGAGGAGAAAGCTACTACATGACAGAGCAAAATCCCTAAAAGGGAAGGCATCTCTGATCAATACTAGCAAAATACTACGATCACTCATAAAATCATCCAAGGCCAACTTTGAGAGAAAAATCGCTAAAGACACAAAAGACAATCATAAGGCCTTCTTTAGCTATGTTAGAAACCTGGGTGGAAACTCCCAGATATGCTCAGAATTAGTCCAAAATGATACAAAAATCACTGAACCCACAGACATTGCCAACATACTGGCAGACAGGTTCAGTGCAAATTTCTTCCCTCCCTCCCCCCCAAAAGGAGAAATATCTATCCCACCAGAGTCTAGCCTCCCAAACATCTCAGATGCCCAGGTGAGAGCTGCTCTCTCTTAAGCAAAAAACACAGCATCAATGGGACCGGACGGTGTCCCCGGCTGTGTGCTACATGAACTCAAGGAGGAACTAAACCCACACATAAGGCTGCTGTTTAATTTTAGCCTTACTACAGGATACGTACCCAAAGAATGGAGTACGGCAACTGTGGTCCCACTCCACAAAGGCGGTGCTTCTACGGACCCTGGAAATTACCGCCCCATAAGCTTGACGAGCCTTATCTGCAAAGCTATGGAGAGGATCTTAATGGAACTCATAAATAAAGACATTGGGGACCTACAGACACTGGATCCTACCCAATTTGGCTTTGTCAAGGGCAGATCCTGCCTCTTGAACTTGGTCGACTTTTTCGAAACAGTCACTAAGGCCATTGATGAGGGTAAGGCAGTTCACACAGCCTACCTTGACCTAGCAAAAGCGTTCGACACAATACCCCACTCGGGCATCATAGAAAAGCTCACCAGCTTAGATGTAAACCCATATGTCAGAAGATGGGTTGCAAACTGGCTCAAGGACAGAACCCACAGGGTTAGAGTTGCTGGTGCCATGTCAGACTCTAAGCCGGTCACGAGCGGTGTCCCACAGGGCTCAGTCCTGGGACCCTCTTGTTTGGCATTTATTTTTCTGAAGTGCAGGCAAACATAGGGGGATTGTGGCTGACAAAATTTGCAGATGACTGCAAACTGGGCACCATAATTGACACTCCATCAGACACAGACACCCTCCAGAGAGGTCTCATAGAAATGGATAACTGGTGCCAGAGCCATGGCCTTAAGCTAAATGCCAAAAATGTATAGTCATACCCTTTGGGAAAAACAAGGTAACCCCTAATTACCACATAGGTGGTAATCCATTAAACACGGAAGAAGTTATCAGGGACCTGGGGACCCAAGTTGACAGTAACCTCTCTTTTGACACTCACATTGCCAAAGTGGTTAGGAAGACCTTCTACATTGCCCACCTGATCATGAAGGGATTCACATCCAGATCAGGAGAGGTCATTGTACCCCTGTACTCTTCACTTATCAGACCAATGATTGAGTACAACGCCCATTCGAATGTACCTTACCCGACACCTGCAGCAGTTGGAAAGACCCCAAAAGTTCCTCACCAAAAGGATAAAGGGGCTCAAACATATGTCATACGCTGCCCGACTGAAGAAACTCCAGCTCTATTCAGTCGCATACCGTCTGCTCAGAGGTGATCTGTGCCTGACATACAAGGCCATGTCCAACCCGGAATTAATGGACATGCTCCACCTCAAAAAATCCAAATCCACCAGAGCCACGAAAGCAAGAGACTTAAACCTCAACACGGATATAAATAGGACGTGCTGGAGGAACAGATTCATCACCCAGAGACTCCTTACACTATGGAACAGAATCCCCGTCCATGTGAGGCAGAGCCCCTCACTGACTCTGTTCAAGAAAAATCTTGACGAGTGGATGGGAGATCGTAGGTTTACCCCGGGAATCATCTCTGTGTCACTGCTGGACAGAGGCACAGCAAACTAATGGGTATAGTATTCTCATCCTAAGGGGTGGTGAAAGCCACACACACTCTGGCTAGGCTTATAAATGCCGTAGGGCAGATAGCCTAGTATGAACCTATGAACCTATGAGGACTCTGATGCAGAGGATTCCATTCCCTCTGCTTCTCCGCCTAAGATTTCTCTTTTGGGGAAACTTTACATACCTTAAGGGAACATTTCCATTGGGAAAGTCAGGATTTCTCTTAATCCAAAAAGAGGCTTAGGGATTTCTTTCTTCTTCCTCAGCATAGGCCTTTGGGTATACCTCCTGTACTAGACATTGTTGATGTGTTTTTGGAATCCAGTATGGCCCCTGATTCCTTGCCTCCAACCCCTACCAAACCAGGCAGGTACTACAGGGTTCCGGAGTCCCACAAATTCCTTTTCAAAAATCCTGTTGCGGACCCTGAAACCATTTCTCAGGGGCCCAAGGGCATTAAGGCTTCTACTGCTAAAAATCCTACCCCTTCTGATAGAGACTCCAGGGCACTGGACAGATGGGGTAAAAAGGTTTATACTTCTGCAACCTTAGCAATCAGGGCTTTAAACTGTCAATTCCATATGCTAAAATGTCAACAGCATATCATGGGACTGCTTAAACAGAAAATGATTTTGATTTCTGACTGTGTGGAGAATAAAGATTTACAGGATTTATTGCATTCAGCTGAACAAGTTGGCAAACATACTTTGCAATGTGGTTTTGACTCTTTAGACACCTCTTGCAGGGCTGCTGTTACTGGGTCTGTGCTTAGAAGGCATGCTTGACTTAAGGAGCAATCTCTGCCTGATCATGTTAAAGCAAAACTTTTGGATGCTGCTTTACAGCAGGACTGCCTGTTCGGCAATAAGGCTGAAAAAGTTCTAAAAAAGATGGAAGATAAAGCTAAATCTATGCAAACAATGAAAGATTTCTTACAAGTACAACCTCCTAGATTTAGTAGGCACTGGCCTACTAAGAACTGGTCTTTCCAGCTCCTTCCAGAGCCACTCCAGCCAAACCCAGACATTCCAAAAGCACAAGGTTTCAGTCCCAAGGGACTTTCAGAACTAAGCAATGGGGTGCTTCCAAATCTGGAAACAACAAGGCACCACCCTATGGTAAACAGTCTCAATGACTTCCCTTTAAAAATTACCAAGCACTTGCCTCTTAGCCGCCCCTTTGGGGGGAAAACTGGCTCTTCATTCAAGAAACTGGCAACTTATAACCCAGGACAAATGGGTTTTAAATATAGTATCCCAGGGATACAGATTTCATTTCCACATGCTGCCAACTCCAAACGGGTGGCCAGACCTGCCCCCAAATCAGTGGGTAGAGGCTCAGAAGCAAGTACTTTCCCTCTTAAACATTGGGGGCTATTCATCTAGTACCAGAAGAGGAAAAAGGACAAGGTTTCTATTCCAGACTTTTCCTGGTACCCAGAAAAGACAAATCATGGCGTCCAATTCTGGACCTGTCTACTCTAAACACTTTTCTGGACATTCCAAAATTCAAGATGCTGACTCTTCACCAGTTACTTCCTATGCTAGGCAGGGATGCCTGGTTGGCAACTTTAGATTTAAAAGAGGCTTACCTGCATATCCCAGTCAGGGAATCTTGCAGAAGATACCTACGTTTCAAAGCAGGCTGCATACATTATCTGTTCTCTTTGGCTTGTCTACTGCGCCCAGGGTATTCACAAAGTGCCTGGCTCCAGTAATTGCATTTTGCAGGCAAATAAATATTCAGATATATCCATACCTGGACAATTGTCTAATTCAGGTAGAAAACCAGGCCATTCTTCTAAAACATCTGGCGTTTGTAAAAAGAGTATTATCTTGTCTAGGGTACACCATAAACAAAAATAAATCTCAACTGGTACCCTCTCAAAAAATTACATTTCTGGGTGCAAGCTTGAATACAACTGCCCAGATGGCTTTCCTTACGCCGGAAAAGCAAATTCATTTGGTGACTTACTTCATACAGGTGGCCACAAAAACCCTGCTATCTGCAAGGCAAATACTGCAAGCCTTGGGGTTCATGGCCTCCTGCATTCTTCTAATTCCATATGCAAGACTGCATATGAGGAAACTTCAGTGGTACTTAAAATGTTTATGGAGTCAACATTGTCAACAGCCCGGAAACAATAATTTCTGTCATATCTTGCCTGTGCCTAGAGTTCCTTTGGTGGGCAGAGGCCTGCCACCAAAACAAGGGACTGCCATTGACACCACCCCCTGCCACCCAAATCCTAACTACAAACACATCAGACTATGCATGGGGGCACATCTGGCAGGGAAGTCCATTCAGGGCAAATGGAGCCCAAATCAAATGCACCTTCATATCAATCAAAAAGAAATGCTAGCTTTACAGAATGCATTGACAGAAATGCATTGACAGCCTTCAAGGACAACCTTCATCCGGGACAATTACTGATAGATGGACAGCACCATGGTTATGTGGTACATAAACAAGCAGAGGGGTACATATTCCTACCCCCTCTGCAGACTAGCCATGGCATTGTGGAACACAGCCTTGAGCTACCAAGTACAACTACAAGCTCAATTCCTGCCAGAAAAGCTGAAGGTTCTGGCAGACAAACTAAGCAGAAATCTCATGGACCCACACGAATGGAAACTGGAACCATGGATTTTCAACATGTTGACATGCAAATGGGGGAGCCCAGACATAGAAATTTTTTGCCTCACCCCCAGAACTACCAGTTGGACAAATGTTTCACAAGACCTCATTACAAAAAAGCCTGGAAAGTGGATGCTCTGTCCTTCAGCTGGAAAAACCTGTCAGTCTATGCCTTTCCCCCTCTGCTCTCCAAAGTTCTACTAAAAGTCAAACAGGGCAAACCAAAAATGATTTTGATTGCTCCAGACTTGCCTCGCCAACACTGGTACCCACTCCTACGCAGTGTGTCACACTTTTCACCATGGCACCTGCCTCAAACACCTTCCTTACTGTCTCAGCAGGAGAACCAAATTCTGCACCCTCAGCTCCAAACAATGAATCTTGCAGCTTGACTAATCACTTAAATTCCCCCTTAGCATCCCTGAGCAAACCTTTGACGGATGTCATTTTGGAGGCGAGAAGACCTCCTAGCCGGTTTTAGGCACCAGCGAACCCTGCGGTCGCTGGGGGCCCCCTGATCCTGGGAGGCCCCCCACCACAGCAAGTTATCTTATCTTGATATTTTGTAACATGTCTGTCAAACCAACAAAAGCTAGTACAGCAATCTTGCATACTTAATAAAGCAGGTAAGTAATAATAACTCATATTTATCTCCTTCAAAATTCAAATATTTTTAGTTATAGTATTTTGTCAAGTAACAAGTTTTACAATTTCATTAAATATTTTACCAATGACATAATGCCCTGGCCTAGGTTAAGCACTGATGGTGGAATCCTCTTCACTAAAATTAATAACATAACCAGTTTTCGGTACCTGCAATAACTGTGACTGGAGGGGGCCCCTTAATAATCAATGACTGTGTGGGGGCCCCACAAAAACTGCTGTTGGTTGGGGAAAAATGAGGAGAAAAAAATGTGTTAAGTTTCAATTATACTCTTTAACCTGAACAGGACTGTGATATGACCCCGTTAGGATAAAGCGTTAATGAACATAAGCAAAGTAAGCACTGCAGAGATCAGCAGCCCAGAGTGACCAATCTCAGTGCAAACTGTGGAGTTTAAGAAGAGCTGATGCTTCTAATCTTCAGAAATGGTTTCTCTTTCAGGTTTTTATACATACTGGCAGAACAACTGATACTGTAACTCTCAACATCTTTGCTGAAGAATTCTGTTCAGTGATAAAATAATAGCATAATAAAGTCTCAAAATGAGGAACTCATTTTATATATTACTCTAATTCATTTAAAAAGTTACTATAATAACACATTTTGCATCAACATGCATTTTTAGACAATAAGTATAAAACTCTGATGACTGGATTTATTGTGACAGAGCAAAATTATGAGACAAAATCAGGAATATCTGTGAAATCAGGGATAGTGATAGGTATTAATTTACTCCTCACTGAGGTAAATAAAAGTGACTTATCTCTGTTGCTGTTTGATGACTGCGTCTTGTGTAGTAGTACTAGTGTTGTACAACGTACTTGCTGAAATAAGTACAAAATTAGCATTGGTGTGTGTGTGTGTGTGTGTGTGTGTGTGTGTGTGTGTGTGTGTGCATGTGTGCGTGTGTGTCTGTGTAAAAAATATCACAGATTTTTATCAATGCACATATCCAATAATGCCGGAACACACACATTATTCTTCAGGGTATCAATAAAAATGTGGCTAACAAGTGATTATATTTCAAAAGTAAGGCATAAAATATATCACAGAGCATTCAGACACTTAGATCTTCTAAGAATCTGGTGCCCCCCACTCCCTAAACTGTATAAATGGATACAGGAGGCTCCCTTAATCATCCTTGACTGTGGGGACCCTGTTAGGATAAAACTGATAATAGCCTTTGTCCTCAACCACAAACATTCTAAAACATCCCTGCTCAGATGTTTGTGTACAGAAATTTACCGTAGGTTATGAGGGTGCTGGGGATTGTGTGGTCATCATTTCCTTTACTTTTCTAACAGACCTCAGAGGTATACAAAGAAAGTTACTTTAGCTCCTGTAGGGGCAGTGTACTGCCTGGTAGCAGCAATCGGAGGATCGAAGAGTAAGTAGGCATGCTCTATACATGTATTTCAGCAGTCACTTGAAATACATGACTGTGGCCATTTGAATCTCTGCTTTCATCCCACTCTAACACTAGAAGGTTGCATAGGCAGTGACTGTCTTTATGGGAGGATTAGGGAGGCAGGCAGTATTCCCGTACATGATCTGTGTATCCTCACAACTGACTTGTTAATTTATTTTGAGCTACTATTTTTGTCAGCTTTGAATTTTAAGCCTTGGATACAACTTGTCTTCATTGAAAGAAAAAAATAAGACTGAAATTCTTTTTTCTTGCTCACGATTTTTGTTTAGGCCACTTTTGAATTAAAAGGTTGGGAAATGCTCTAGCTTCTGGGGGCACCAGCTTAATTGAGTTATTTCCTAAATGGTTATTACTGTGCTGTCTTGGTCAAGAAAGTATATTGAAAAGACGGAAGGAAAACTAAAGCTGAACAGCAATATTGAATTTCTTTTCTTAATCATCATTTCTGTTCAAGCCATCATTGGGTAAAAACAAATAAACTTAAAAAGCACTTTAGAGCATATATAAAGTTATGGCTTCTTGAAAAAGCTGAAGAAAAAAGGTAAAATGTGAGAAATAGAAGAAAAAAAAGTATTGTGCATAAGTGGGAAGCCCAACATGGGTGAAACAGAGGGGAAACTCTGGAGGGTGTGTTTTTTTTTTTTTTTTTTTTTTTTTGGCGAGGGCTGAAACAGTAAACAGTGCCTAGGGTTCCATTGCACATTAGTTCTCCCCTGTACATAGAGTTGTTGTAATGTATCCTTGTTACACATAAATGCCAGTAACTGTAAAGTGTCCCTTTGTGAGATGGGCCATCACAGTGTGGCATGTATGCCTGTTTTAATAAGATCATTGTAGCTACAGGTCAGTCTGTGTGTACTACTCCTAAAAGCCTGCAGCATGAACTAAAAAGATGGATAGAAGTGGTGGCAGTGACAGGGTGATACTTAGACTGAAAGTGCCCAGGGGGCCCCAACTTGACATTTGCTGGGGGCCCCCAAAATGCTTACACCGGCCCTGGGACCTAGTACTAGAAAATCTTATGCTGACAAATGGAACAGATTCTGTGCCTGGAATCAATCTCAAGGGATGAGCACAGCAGTGCCCAATTTACCTCAGATTTTGCAATACTTAACTGAGATGCTTCACAAGGGCCTGTCTTTTTCGTCCATAAAAATCCATGCCTCAGCCATTTCAGCTCATTACAACACAGACCCCCCCCCTTCTCTCATCCTCTTCTAAAGCAGTATCTCAGAGGGCCAAAAACTTGACCACCCAGGAGAGCTCCAACCCCTGCCTGGGACCTTAACTTTGTATTGGAGAAACTCACTCTACATCCTTTCGAGCCAGCTGCTACTGCAGACTTAAAAATTCTTTCTTGGAAAACAGCCTTCCTTTTAGCAATCACTTCAGCTAGAAGGATATCTGAATTACAGGCCCTTATGGCAGTGGAGCCTTTCATCATCTTTCATGTGGACAGGGTGTCACTCAGGACCAACCCATCATTCATGCCCAAGGTGGTATCCAGTGTGGCTCTTAATCAGTCCATTCATTTGCCAACTTTCTTTCCCAATCCACAGAACTAGGGGGAGCGGATTCTGCATTCATTGGATGTACACAGGCAACTTAGATTCTACTTGAACAGGATTAAATCTCGAAGAAAATCTGAACAACTGCTGGTAGCATTTGCTGCAGGGCAGAGGGGAAGGCTATTTCAAACCAAACCATTTCTAAATGGATAAGCCATTGTATTTATTTCTGTTATAAGCACCATGGAAAACCTATCCCCCAGGGGATCAGATCTCATTCCACCAGGACTGCACCTGTTTCAACAGCCTTTCTCAGAGGTGTTCCTACTAGGGATAGTCTAGAAGCTGCTACCTGGAGTTCAGTTCATACTTTCAACAAGCATTATCACTTACCAGTTTTCTCTAAATACAGAGCTGGCTTTGCCACTGCTGTTTTGCAGGGCCTTATAGCTGGTCCTAATGCTGTACAAGTCTATCCTTCCAACCATAACTTTGGGAATCTACCCAAATGTAATGACTGCAACAGTGAAACACGAACATAGTACAGTTGTGTACACTTACCATAAATGTAGATGTTCGAGTGTATTCACTGTTGCAGTCTTGGTTACCCTCCCTCCAGCCCCCTGTTTTTCTCTTACTATACCTCTACTTTCTTTTACTATGCTTAAAAGCCCTTTTGGTGTATTTGCTTTTGTTTGGAGGTATATATTTTTGTGTTTTTAATTATATATCTATATTTTCTCCCCATTTGGGAGGCACCTGACATCTGGGGCAAGAAAAACTGATGTAATGGCGTCAGCTGCATGTTTTATACCCCTGATGACCTGACGTCATGGAAGAAGGGACAGCAACTGACGCAGGACCCAAGACTTTGTTAATCAGGCCGACTGAGGGCAACCTGCCAGCAGACTACCCAAATGTAATGACTGCAACAGTGAATATACTGGAACATCTACATTTATATGGTAAGTGTACACAACTGTACTGTCCTCTGTACATACTTTTACAAGGCATTACAAACTGGATTCCTTCTCCAGATCCAGGGCTAAGACCTTTTTCTGGGGTCTTCTGGAGCCATGTCCTTCCTCCTCCTACCATGTTGGACAGGCTTTAGTAATCACCTCAAGTGAGAATGATGAACATAGTACAGTTGTGCTAGTTGCACTTGCCCAAAAGAGTAGATGTTCAAATTCCTCACTGCTGCAGTAGCCAAATATATCCTCTACCCCCTATTTTTCCACGTAGTTATTACTGGGAAGTAGTAATTTCTTGTTTGTTTAGTTAAAGATGAGTGTGCTACTAAACCTTTAAGCAAGAGAATCATGACGGTTTTCCACTCGGACTGCTGACTTTTCCCTCCCTATGGCTGACCAGTCAGCAGTCAGAGTGGAAATGTGCAAGAGATCCAGAGCATTTGGAAGCTGTCCAGTTATTGTGTTTTGTGAAGACTACAAAGTCTTTGTAAAGGCCACTACAGCAGTGAGGAATTTGAACATCTAATGTTATGGGTAAGTGCAGCTTACACAGTTGTACTTTACTCTGTGTAGCCAGCCCCTTAAAGCAATACATATTAAATATATCGCATCCATTTCCAATCCAACTCCTCTTAAAAACTGTAATAAAAATACATTTTCCACATGCATCACCACTGGTACATCTCTGCAAACCTATTACAGGAAAACTCTTCAACTCCAGTACAGTCCAATGACATGCAAACACCTATCTTTTTCTGTTACCGAATTACTAAACCTATTCTATCACTTACCATTGCAGTCTTAATCTGTGTGCCATCCTGTTTTTTTTTTTCATTTGCCCCTGACTCCTCAGCAACCAACCTTATCTCAGCACTCCTAAAATAGTCCTCTTCACTTTCGCTATCAAACCCACAGTTATGAACCTCTTTCCACCTGCTAGCATCCCACCCACCATCAATCACTAACATCCAGTCTCTCCCACACAAGATCAACTCTTTCCTGTTCTCTTATTTATTTATTTATTTATTTATTTATTTGACTTTGTTTACCAGGGTAGAGCACTGATCAGTTCTGACCAGTTTGTTTTATAAATAATAAATCTGTGTATAACAAGCTTTAGAACATCAGTACTTTTCTGTTTAGAAAGTCCCCATACATTCTTGCCATAGCTGAATCTTTGCAGAAAAATAAGCACCAGTACTTGCATCATTTCTTCCCAGACTTTAGCTACTGCTTTGACGCCAAGCTTGGTTCTTGTCCTGATTAGGGAGGATTTGTGCAGTAGCATGACACCATTAACATCTCTATAATCTCTGTTTTACCCCACAACTGACAAACGTTTACATGGATTTTCTCTAGGCTGCCACCTAAAGCTTCTCAATACCTTTAGATTGCAGTGGCATACTTACCACCCGCAGCATCAGTTGCCAAATTCAGATAATTTTTAAACAATGTCTTGGTCAACATCACTACAAATCTCACATTATTATCCTTGGGGACTAAACTTTCTTGGCCCTGTCAACTTTGACATCTCTAAAATTCTTGCGCAGCACAAACTATTTCAACTCATAACCAGTCTAACTAGACCTACAGTGGATATAAAAAGTTTACGTACCGCTGTTAAAATACCAGGTTTTTGTGATATAAAAAATTAGATTACAATAGATAATTTCACAACTTTTCTCACCTTTAATGTGACCTATAACCTGTACAATTCAATTGAAAAACAAACAAATATGTTAGGGGGAAAAATATAAAAAATAAATGTACAATAAGCTGGTTGCATAAGTGTGCACACCCCTAAACTAATACTTTGTTGAAGCACCTTTTGATTTAATTACAGCATTCAGTCTTCTTGGGTAGGAGTCTATCAGCATGGCACATCTTGACTTGGCAATATTTGCCCACTCTTCCTTGCAAAAGTGCTGCAAATCTGTCAGATTGCGAGGGCATCTCTTGTGCACAGCCCTCTTCAGGTCTCCCCACAAATTTTCTATTGGATGTAGGTCTGGGCTGTGGCATTCCAAAACTTTAATTTTCTTCTGGTGAAGTTATTCTTTTGTTGATCTGGATGTATGCTTGGGATCATTTTTGTGGTGAAAGGTGAAATTCCTCTTCATCTTCCGCTTTCTAGCAGAAGCCTGAAGGTTTTGGGCCAAAAGTGACTGGTATTTGGAACTGTTCATAATTCCCTTCACCTTGACTAAAGCCCCAGTTCCAGCTGAAGAAAAGCAACCCCAAAGCATGTTACTGTCACCACCATGCTTCACCGTGGGGATGGTGTTCTTTTGCTGATGCGAAGTGTTGTTTTTTTGCCAAACGTACCTTTTGGAGTTGTGGCCAAAAAGTTCAAACTTGGTCTCATCAGACCATAAGACATTTCCCCACTTGCTTTTGGGAGACTTGCTGTATTGTTTTGCAAATTTTAGCTGGGCCTGGATGTTTTTCTGTGTAAGAAAAGGCTTCCGTCTTGCAACCCTACCCCATAGCCCAGACATATGGAGAATACAGGAGATTGTTGTCACATGTAGTACACAACCAGTACTTGCCAGAAATTCCTGCAGCTCCTTCAGTGTTGCTGTAGGTTTCTTGGCAGCCTCCCTGACCAGTTTTTATATTGTCTTTTCATAAATTTTGGAGGGACATCCAGTTCTTTGCAACATCACTGTTGTCCCATATTTTCTCCACTTTTTGATGACCGTCTTCACTGTGTTCCATGGTATATCCAATGCTGTGGATATTTTTTGTACCCTTCTGACTGATACCTTTCAACAATGAGATCCCTTTGATGCTTTGTAAGCTCTCTGCGAACCATGGCTTTTGCTATAGCAGGCAACTGAGTAAATGTCAGGAAAATCCTACTAGGACAGCTGAATTTTATTTGGGGTTAATCAGAGTATCTTTAATTGATGGCAGGTGTGTACCCAGGAAGACTGAATGCTGTTAATTACATCAAAAGGTGCTTCAACAAAGTATTAGTTTTAAGGGTGTGCACACTTATGCAACCAGCTTATTTTATGTTTTGTTTTTTATTATTTTTCCCCAAGATTTGTTTGTTTTTCAATTGAATTGTACAGGCTATAGGTCACATTAAAGGTGGGAAAAGTTTTGAAATGATGTATTATGGTCTCTTATATCACAAAAACCTGGCATTTTAACAGTGGTGTGTACACTTTTTATATCTACTGTAACTTTAACACAAACCACCACTCCCTGCTAGACCTGTTAATAACTTCCCACCCTACTTGCATCTCTCTTCTCACCAATCACCCTCCCTCTTTCAGTGCTCAATGTCCTATTACCTTCCAAATTGAACATCTAAAAATAAAGTTCTGTCCCAAACTACTGTCACTCAGACCTAAACCTCCCACAAGTTGGCCACACTCATTCCATCTCTCTACCATTGACTAGACTCCCATTCTTTCTCTCACAGACCCAACACACTGCCAGATAATTTACAGAGTTCTTGCTCTCTTTACAGAATTCCCTTTTTCCTGTTGTCTCAAGACTCATCAAACATAGTCCATCTGACTGACTTACAAAAGAACTGTGAAAGCCTTTATGCAGCTGCGGGATAATGCATAAAAGTATTGGAAAAACAATCCCTCATGCAATAGCATGACACCCTAAGCACTAAGCTAGCTGCCCTTGTGGGCCATTTTAAGCTTAGCTAATTTTCCTGGATAGTTGGTTTGGTCTAAAGGGCTCTTTCATCTATAATCAAAGTACAAAGGAGGCAGAGAAACAAAGATTTTCAGTAGTCATATTAAGAGTTCTTCATAGAAAACAAGTGGAATGGAAGAAAAAAAAACATATTTTGACTTTCATTTGTTTATATTTAGAAATGATTGCCACTGCTATAGAGGAATGGAGCCCTTACTGTGACCCAGACATCCTGAGTTCTGTTAGCAGTTCAGGCTCTAGAGAATCCAGGTAGAGGAAGGGGCTAGAATGACCAGTTTAAATCATCTCCTTGATCCTAGGGGGAGCTTTATGGGTTTTTACTTAAAACTGTATCGTTCCCAATCATAACATCTCAATGGTTCCAAATCGTGAGCAGGCTGACAGTCATTCAGTAGTTGTTGGGTTTGAGTGAGCAGGATGGCATGGGTGAATGCTCATGGTATTGTGTATACAGGAGAATGAAAAAAATATGTCATGTTGTTGTACAAGCTGAACCAAGAGAGGACCCTGTGTGCTAAAAACATAAATTTAGAGAAATGTGGAACCCCAGACAAATACAATGGAAATGCACTTATTTTATACAAGGATATACAACCATCTTGAAAAATAAGGCTAAAGCATGCAGATTTGGTGATTTAAGGGATGAGTTGATAAAAGACAGACTTGTGTATGGTATAAAAGATGATGCTGTGAGAACGATTTTGCTTTGTGACAGTGATTTAACTTTAAATAAGGCCATTGAAATTTGTCAGATATACGCGCTCACAGAAAAGCACACAAATATGCTTACAAATGAGAATAGCTCTAGAAGGCACAGTGCCAAAGGTCATGTTGATGTTATGCAGCATGTAGTTAAAAGAAACGGGTCCAAGCACATGGCAGCAACTGTAACCCCTGCAGCACTCACTGGTAAACCCCAAAGCCTTCCAGTAAATTCCAGAGTTCTCAGTCTCAATGAAGCATAAGAGTGAGTCAGAAAACTCAGACCATGGGCCCCCCCTAATTTCATTGCCAACCGTTGTAATTGTGGTGGAAGTCATGAATCTGAAAGGGAAAAATATCTAGCTTTTGATCAACAATGCCACAAATGGAATAAGTGGAATAATTTCAAAAGGTTTTGCAAATGAAAAGGGCCACGTTCTTTCATTAAAAGGGAACATTTTAAGAAATGAGTTGATCAAAAAGAAAGCTGCAGCCCTACTCTTTATGTTGATGGTGTGTCAGTGCTCCATGAAACAGTTAATGCAGTAGATTTAAGGGCAAAGTATTTTGTACTGTCTGGATAAATGGCAAACACATAGAGCTCAAAGTTGACACAGGTTCCAAGTGCAATGTTAAGTCAGCAGAAACATTCGCTAGAGTGTGTCATGGTGAAAGGTTTGATTTGGCAAGGTGTGCAAAATGCTTATGGAGGTGAAGAAATTCAAGCCGAAGGTTCAGTAGTGCTTTCATGCGTCTCTGCTGGAAGAAGCTACAACTTATTCTATGTTGTCAAGAGGCACGTCTAGTCATTATTAGGGCTCAGAGAAAGTTTGAAAATGGGACTGCTTTCATTTAATAAGGAAGTCCATCATGCTAGATTGAAAAACCACTGCTGTAATTTTGCCCAGTATATTTTTTCTACCTTTGCTAATCTTTTCGAAGATAAATTAGGGATGCTTCCAATTGTGTATTCCATGAAGTTAGACCCCGATGTCAGTCCAGTTATCAGGCCAGCATGAAAAGTTTCAACAGCCATGCAGGACAAAGTCAAAGCCAAGCTAAATAAAATTGTGTGACAAGATGTAATTTGTCCAGTAGATGAGCCTACTGAATAGGTATCTTCCATGGTGGTAGCTCATAAGAAAAGCTCAGACGACATCAGTATATGTATTGACCCATGAGATTTGAACAAAGCACTAAAAATACCTCCTCATCCAATGTGCACAGTTGAAGATGTCACAGCCTTGATGCCAAATGTCACTATTTTGTTTGTCTTAGATGCAAAGAGTTTATTTTGGCAAATTCAGTTTGACAAAAAAAGCTTCATTGTTAACCATCAGTACTCCGTTTGGCAGGTACAAAATTTTGAGAATGCCATTTGGGATAAATTCTGCAAGTGAAGTATTTAAATGCAATGGAGCAACTTTTTTCTGGGTATCCTTGTGCTATTGTAGTCAACAACATACTAGTAGGATGTCATGATGAAGCTGAGCATGACCAAAACCTCAGAGTAGTTCTGGAAAGGGCATGTCAAAGGAATCTGAAGCTCAGTCCTCAGAAATGCAAATTCAGGCTACAAGAGGTTACTTATGTTGGTCATTTATTTACCATTTCAGGCTTACAACCAGACCCTTCTATGCAAACAGCCATTTTGAGATGCCAGCTCCAGACAGTGTTCAAGCCCTGCAACATTTTCTTGGCATGGTTAATTACCTAAGCAAGTTCATTCCAGACTTGAGCCAACTTTCAGCACCGCTCAGAGAGTTGACACATAAAGATGTATCCTGGCCTTGGTTAGAGCAATACCAAAGAGAATTTGAATTCCTGAAACACAGAATTGCTAATCCACCAACTCTCAAATACGATGATGTTCAAAAGCCGTTTACACTTTCCTGTGAGGTTTCAAAATTTGGTCTTGGTGCAATCATTCTACAAGAGGATCAACTAGTTGCCTATGCATCGAAAACTCTTACCCAAACTGAGATGCAGAATGCCCAGATAGAGAAAGTGCATTTAGCAATTGTGCTTGCATGTTTGAAGTTCTATGATTATGTTTATGGTAGACCTATCCAGATCGAAACAGACCACCAATCTCTAATCACTATCTTGAGAAAGCCTATGCATTCAGCTTCAGCCAGACTGCAATGCATGATGCTGAGATTGTAAAAGTGTAATTTCACTCTTGTTCTACAAGAAAGGCAAACTTCTTTATCTTGCTGATGCATTGTCCAGATCACCCAGAAACACCACAGAACAGCATGAGAATGAGAATCTTTATTTTGAAGTCCTGGAAGTGAGAAATTTTTCTTCCACACATCTTGATGAGTTGAGCCACAGATCCAGTTTTACAAAAGCTCAACCACTTTATCAATCAAGGATGGCCATCAGAGCAATCTAGTTTACCTCAAGAAGTGGAATCTTCTTTTCCATACAGAGATGACATTTTTGTCTGACAATGGTATCGTTATGAAAAGTCCAAAAGTAATTGTTCCAAAGTTCTTGCAACAAGTGTACATTACTGTCTTGCATCGTGGTCACCCAGGAACCAACTCTTCCAAAAGAAGGACGAGAGGACTAGTATTTTGGCCTTCTATGCCACAAGACATTGAGAGAGCACTTTCATCTTGTTCCATATATAGAAGTGCAAAGCCACATCAAGAGAAAGAGCCACTTCATCTAAACCAAATTTCTGAACTACCTTGGTCGACAGTAGCCACCAACACCTTCAAGTGGAATGGTCAACATTATTTGGTGTTAGTACTCTTACTCCAACTGGTTCGAGATTGACCTACTTCCTAACCTACCACCCAGTACTGACCTTGCTCAGATGAAGCCTCATTTTGCAGTACATGGTAGTCCGCGCAGTTATTTCTGACAATGGCACGCAGTTTACAAGCCAACAGTTCAAAAGATTTGCTGAAGAATGGGGCTTTACTCAAGTCACGAGTAGCCATGAGTACCTACAGTCAAATGGTTTGGCAGAATGTGCAGTTCAAAGTGCAAAACAGTTACTAGAGAAGTCAAAATGAGATAATAATAATGTTTTTCTGAATCTATTGAATCTATTGAATCTCAGAAATGTTCCTTGTGATAAACATCTTGGTTTACCTGCTCAGAGACTTCTGCCGAAACAAACCAGAAACATACTGCCAATCAGTAGTAATCTATTGGATCTGAAGTAGGATATTCATTTGTCTGCAACCTGTGGGTTATGGATCTGATATCGGATCCGAACCGGCATGGTTTTCCAGCTATGGATCCAAGCTCTCAGCTCCTCCCCTCACCCATAATGCCCTGCTCTACCCTCATGACCTCAGATCTCGATGGTGACTGGATTGGTTTCTATAGCTCTCAGCTAAGTGCTAGTTTTTCTAACTGTTAATTCAGAGTTTTTGAAGTTTTTTGTTCATATTTGTGTGAAAGTTTAGGTATTCCTCTTTGATAGTTTACTTTAGAGTTAAATTAAGTATTTTTTCCCTCCCCTCGCTGTTGGCATAGTGTGTGTGTGTTGGGCCTGTGTGTGTATTTTGTTTTAGTTACTTTAGTTAGTAGCTTGTTTATAGATTGGGATGGCTGAACAGCCCACATCTATCTTTAGTGTGGCCATAAGCTTTCCCCGCTGATGGCCACACTGTCGGTGGATTGCTGGGTTGAACACCTCACATCTGGATGCTCCATTTGTGCAGGGTTCAAGAGGTCCAAGCTTGTCTTGGCGCACCCTCCTCCTCCTGGGACTCAACCTCCCGCTTCTGGAGAGGAGAGGGATGCTGTGCTTTTCACCGGGTCCTGAGGAGGAGGAGAGCTATCGAGGAGGCACTCCAGGCCTACCTCATCTACATATAGCCTTTCGATGCTGATCTGGACCGGATGATGAGAAGATTCATCCAGGCCCAGATGCAGATCCCTCTGGGGAGCTCAACACCCTTTTCAAACCTATTGCTCCTTCTCCGATCCGACCTCTCTGAGCCTGGATCCGATCCGGGGATCAGTGCTCGCCGGGGCCATCTGTGTCGGAGGGCACTGTCCCTTCGATCCGGAGCGCCGGCTCTGATCCACTCTTCGGATCCGAGGGGAGCCGATTGTCGGATCCTTTGGTTGATGTAGTGGAGAGGGCCCTGTTGAGGGTCTCCGGACCCCGCACTTGTTCCCCTCTGCACTGGGCCAGGCTTCCACCATCCGGCCCTGGGACAGCCCGCTTCTGTGCCCCAAGTTGCTCCAATGGAGCAGTTGCTGCACTCCTCTGACAGCCCCCAGAGGATGTGGAGGCACATTGACTCCCTCACAGAAGACACGGACTTGGAGGAAGGGAAGGCTGTCACCCCGAGGATGTCTCATTTGGAGACATCATGGAAATGTGGTCTGCCCCAAGTCTTCCTCGGACGAGTCCGTGTTCTTGGAGGCATTTTTGGGTGTCCTCCTGCCCTGGTGGACCTTATTACCACCAGGGCGTGGAAGGAACCGGACACCGTGGAGCCAATTCCTAAGAGGGATCCTTAGCCCACCGTCCGACCGTGGATGCCATGTTAAGAGGGAACTGGCTCAGAAGAGTCCCTCAGTCCATCCCGAGCAAGGAGTCTCGATGATGGACCGCTTCTGAACTACTTGGCACATGTCATTAGGATGCAGCGAGATCTCATTAAAGAATACGCTGCATCTCCCCAGAGTCCATTTCGAGGAGGACAGGGTTCTGCACTCCACCCGTATGGCCACTCTTAGGTCAGTTACTAATACCTCTGCCAGGCCTGGCTCCGCCACTGCATTTTTCTGAGCCCTTCAAAGCGCCCATTTGCTAACGCCCTTTGATGGTTCTGCTCTTTTGGCAAAACCGTCTGCACCCCAGAGGCCCTACTCTAGGAACCAAAAGGGTCAGAAGAAGATGTGGTTCTGGAAGTCGCAGCAGTCCCAGCCTGTTCCGGACAACCAGTCCTTCCGTGGCAGAGGAGGACAGGGAGGACGCCTAGAGGCAGAGGGGCTCCCAGAAACTTCGGGTCCAGGGAACCTTTCTCTGAACGGCCCGCAGCAACCCTGCTCCACTCTGGAGGCAGTCGGGCACCTAGCGGCATGGGAGTCCATAACATCAGACCGCTGGGCTCTCCAAATCATATCCAGAGGATATCGCATCCCTTTCCTTCACCTTCCAAAGTTGAAGTCCCTCCCAGACGCCCCAGCAGAAATTGGCCATCTGCTAAAGAAAGAGCCATCCAGCCCGCCCCAGACCAGATCGGATCAGGGTTCTACTCCAGGTTCTTTTTAGTGCCAAAGAAGACAGGGGAACTAAGACCAATCCTAGACCTCTCTCTCTTGAATCTGGCAGTCCCCAAAGAAAAATTCCGAATGGCCACTCTGCAATCTATTCTCCCCCTTCTGGGAGAAAATCACTGGATGTACCACATCCTGATGGACAGGCGCCCAGGAGGTTCCTCCGCGGAGCCAGTCACTACCAGTTCGGGTCCTTCCCTTTGGTCTCACCACAGCCCCCAGGGTGTTCACCAAAGTATTAGCAGTGGTAGCGCCCACCTGAGGCTTCAGGGGTGCAGGTGTTTCCCTACCTGGACAACTGGCTTCTTACCCAACAAGGCATCTACTTTTATTGGCGAGACTCCTTTCTCCATCTTGCTCCTTTTCTGGGCATCACAATAAATACAAAGAAATCCAACCTGGCACAGCTCTTAGATTTTATAGGGGCCAGGCTAGACACAAGGAGTTTACGAGCCTTCCTCACTGCGGACAGAGTTCAAAATCTGCAGCTCCAGGTGCGGGCCATTCTCCACTCAAGTTCTGTTCCGCAGAGTTGGTCCTGAGGGCTCTAGGGTCCATGGCATCTGCTATAGCACTTCTTCCTCTTGCCAGGCTCAATATGCATTCTACAGTGGACGCTCTTAGTACAGTGGTCATACCTTGCTCTCCCATGCATCATCCCATTGCGATCAGCAAGGCTTCCTCTTGTGGTGGCTTCACTCCCGGATCTCCACATGTGCTTCTCCCCTCTCGCCACGGTGACCACGGGGTGGGGGCACTTTATGGGCGGGACTGTCAAGCCACGGGCGATTCAGAGACCTTACTGCATATCAATGTTCTAGAGATGAGAGCAGTGCTCTTAGCGTTGCTAGCACTTCAGGACTTTCTTCCCTTGGGAACAATTGCGATTCAATCGACAACATGTCTGTGGTCTGGTACATCAACAAGCAAGGGGAACAAGGTCTTACCCTCTTTGTCGAAGCCATGAGAGTTTGGGAATGGGCAATCTCCACCAACCGCTTTCTAATAGCAACGTCCAACATCCTAGCGGACAAGCTCAGTCGCACCATATTGATGGGGAACCCTTCATGCGATCTTTTGCCTCTCCCTCAAACAATACCTCCTCCGGAGGTTCCCCAAGAGACGCTCTGGTGCATGCTTGGCCACCCGGTCTTCTGTATGCTTATCCACCCTTGCCTCTGATGCTCCAAGTTCTTCAGAAAGCCTCTCGGGTGGGTTGCAGAATGATTCTCATTGCTCCGTTTGGCCTCGACAGATCTGGTTCCCCTTCCTAAGGTCTCACTCGGTGAATCCTCCTTGGATTCTAGATCCCATCCCGGATCTGATATCCCATCCATCCTGCATTCCTCCTCCGAATCTGGACAACCTGAAGCTGACCGCTTGGCTGCTCCAGTTCCACTCTTGATCAGGACTCCTCACCTGTTAAGGCAATTTTGGTGGCAGCTCATAAACCATCCACTAGAAAGGTTTACCGCAGCAAGTGGAAACGTTTTTCTTTGTGGGCGGGGCGGCAAGGCCTGAATCCCTTCACGGTTCCTCTTCCATTAGTGCTTGACTTTCTAACCACTCTCTTTAACGATGGTGCCAGCAGTTCCACAGTCAAAGTACAACTGGCGGCAATTTCTCATTATCACATTGGCCATGACTCTAATCCTCTTATGTCAGCCAAATTGTGTAAAATTTTTCTTAAAGGAACTTTTCTTCTCAGGCCCCTATAAAACAAGCGGTTCCTCCTTGGGACCTCTCTCTGGTTCTACAGGCCGTGGATCTCAAATTCTTGTCCTACAAGACAGCCTTTTGGTAGCCATTACATCGCCAAGAGAGTTTCTGAGCTTCAAGCATTATCAGCTAAACCTCCTTACTTGGTATTTCATCCGACTCTACCTCGGGACCAACCCGCCCTTTCTTCCAAAAGTCGCTTCTGAAGCAAACATCAATCAGTCCATTAACCTCCCTGTTTTCTTCCCTAAATATGAAAACAAAGGTGAATATAAGCTCCATTCATTAGATGTTCACAGGCAACTTAGATTTTATCTGAACAGGACGGCTGGTCATAGGCAATCCGACCAGTTGTTTATTTCCTTTGCAAAATTCAATTTGGGCAAGCCAATTTCTAAAGTTTCTCTTCCGCTGGATTTCACAGTGCATCTTATTGGCTTATCAAGCTTCAGGAAGGGAGGGTGTTCATGCCCATTCAACCCGGTCAGTATCTACCTCGCAGCCTTCAAGGCTAGGATTCCTCTAGATGATATTTGTGCAGCAGCCACGGGCTTCATCTCATACTTTTATTTCCCACTATAAGTTGGATCTTGCATCTAGGGGTAGAGCATCCGAATATCCTTCCATGATGGCCCAAGATTCAGGTAGCTGGGGACTGTTGCAGACAATGAATATCCTACTTCAGATTTAGAAGTTATGTACTCACCATAACGTTCCATCTGAGTAGGTGTATTCATTTGTCTGCAACCATCCCGACCTCCTATCCCCCTGGCCTTTCAGTTTCCTGCATATTCTATGTTACCCTTTTCAGGGTGTTGTTGCTTTGGCAAACTCGATCTGAGGTCATGAGGGTAGAGCAGGGCATTATGGGTGAGGGGAGGAGCTGAGAGCTTGGATCCATAGCTGGAAAACCATGCCGGTTCGGATCCGATATCGGATCCATAACCCACAGGTTGCAGACAAATGAATACACCTACTCAGATGCAACGTTATGGTGAGTACATAACTTCTAATTCCATGCATGAAGAACAACAGATCAGTGAAAGACAATCTGTTGAAGAAACGCTTAACCCATTAGTCCTACTACGATAAAACCAGCATGCAAACGTCCAGAGTTTATGATCGGATTGGTGTCGTGAAGAATATTTGCCCAGAGCGAAAATCATACATTGTGGAATCATAAGAAGCAGAGTTTAGGCGGAATCAGAAATATTAGAGACCGGTGTCTGAGTCTATATTACAGCACATAACCTGTGAGAAAGACTCTTTATCTCAGAATGAGTTGTTCTGTGATCCAAATTCCAGAGAATATTCCCCTTCCTGTGACAAATCCAAAAGTTCCTGATACGAGTTGTTCACCGAAGACTGTCCCTGTTGCTAAATTTAGTCCATATTGTTGTCACAAGATTTAGTCATATCTCTAAACCATGTAACAGATACACGGCCACCTGGACATGAACATTGTGTTTTGTTTCTAATCTCTATGGTAATGCATGTCTAACTCTGATATTGTTTTTTCAAAGGGCAATCTTTTTAAGAGGGAGGATGTAGATCAATGTGTGTTTATGTACCTTTAAGAAGCTATACAAGGCTTGCACAAGTGTATAAATACTGAGCACACACAAGCTAGACTGCCATTTTGTAGTAGGCTGTTGAGATGCAAGCATGTACATATAAAACGTCTGGCTGTTAATCAGTTTGTTTATATGTTATGATGCTGCTATCCATCCTGATGTATTTCTATGTATTAAAGCATCTAAATGAAATACCCTGCCTGCTTGTCATCTATCTCCACTACTGTACACACTGCACCTCCAGTAATCAACTCTAAACCTCATAGGCATTAATTAACTCCAGAACACTTAAGCATTACTCCCCCTTTAGCCCACATTGGTATGCACCTAAAACCATGGATTTGTACTTTCAGTTTCCCTAGCCAGCTTTGTTGAAATGGACATACTGAGACAATGCAGCAATTGTCTCATGTTTACTAACAACCTCCTTACTATTTAAACAAACTGACAAATTGTGTGAGGGATGTATTTATATAATATTATTGGAGGCAAAGCTCCCATCGGCTGCAGTGGTGCAGCAGTTAGCATTGTCGCCTCACAGTAAGAGGTACTCCGGTTTGATTCTCTGCTGGAGTGCCTTCTGTGTGGAGTCTGCATGTCCTCCTTGTGGTCGTGTGTGTGTGTGTGTGTGTGTGTGTGTGTGTGTGTGTGTGTGTGTGTGTGTGTGTGTGTGTGCGCGCGCGCCCTCTGTGAAGGTTGGGTGCCAGGCTGGCAACTCTACACTGTAAAAACTACACTGCCAATCAGTCTGCGGACCGGGGATCCGCTGTGGCAACCCCTAATGGGAGAAGCCAAAAGACATTACTATTGGAGGCAAAGCCCCCACACAAAGCCATGACAAGTAACATCCAGGTTGTCAGTAGAAAACACCACACAGTAATCCATTCACACTCAACACAGACTGAACACATAGACCTGCATATGCTGAGGCTCTTAGAAGTAATCTGCCTAAACCACTGAGGTCTCTTAAATGGTAACCTAAGGAACAAGTACTCTCAGCAACTTCACAAACACACAGTTCAGACAGCACCCACCCTGAAGCATACATCTAAGAGCCGTACAGACCCATTTCAAAAGCCCATAAGTTAAAACTCCACATATTCCAATATCCTCATCAAAGCTGACTGCATAGTGAGACGCACTGATGAAACACTCACCAGGCTGTGCAAGGTGAAAGTCATGGTCATCTCCCTATCAGGTGCCAGGATTTCCCACATCATGAATGTACTCATGTCCTTGCACTACAAGTACACATATGACACATTCATAGAGCACGTGGATATAAATGCCTTGAGATGCAGCTCCCTGGACTATATGAAAACAGAAATTATAGAAATTTCAGAATTTGTTCCTGAAACTTGCCTTGAGCAGCATTCTACCATCACCAATAGTGATGCACAATACAAACAAAACATTATTGATTTCAACAAATGACAGTCTGGGGTCATTCTAAAGGGATACAATGTATATATCAGCATGGGAAGAGATGGTGGACAGTCCTAGCTGCTTTACCAGGGATGGTCTGCATCTATTTCTCCAAGGCGCTCTCATATTCGCTAAAAACTTGTTCACCCCCAAAAGTTCCATTTTTAGACAATGTCAGTCTTTGAAAATTTCCAGCATAACAAAATGGAATCTAGACATCATAAAGGTATTGCTGTTCATCTCTAGTAGACTTAAGAAAAAAAACTCCACACCCTATAGGCACTCCTTAACCCTAGATCTGATATTGTCAGTTTTCATTCATTCCTCAACAGTTGCTTTCGGATCCGATTTGGCAGTTATTTTCAGCTCGTAGCCACTAGCAAACTCTTGAGCTCCTCCCATACCCATAATGCTCTATCCCCTAACATACCTCAGATCTTATTTGTCGCTTTCATGTTTGGATGTGGTTGCTGTGAGCTCTCCAGCTTGTGTCCAAAAGTAGAGATAAGTTGATATTTTTTTTTCATTATCTAATTATTTTCTTCGCAAGTTTATATATTTCCTCCCTTAATACACTTTGGTGAAATTCTTTTTACCATCGTTGATAAGCTATCCCTTTTGCATGTTAGTGTAGTCTTTGATACCATTGTTGGTATCCCTTTTCCTTTTTCCTTTATGTCGATATATGTATGGGTTCACTATGTAATCCCAGATTTCAGTATTTCGAGATTACATAGCCAAAACCTGCAAATCCCGAACACCCACAATCGTGAAACTCACAATAATGAACCTACACTACACATACAGTGTGCACATACACACAACTGCCCCCCACACCTAGACTACATATAAGCAAGGGGGCAAGCCCCCCTGCACCCCCCCCCCATGTGGGGGGCTGTGCCCCCTACTTATTTATATATATATATATATATATATATATATATATATATATATGTATATGTATATATATATATATATATAAATAACTCCGAGATCGTGCAGACACACAAATGTAACTCACACCCACACATTTTACAGTCCCTCGCACACACACATCACAGTCACAACACACACTATCATACACAAAAGCCCCTAACCAACACACATACATACATACCCAAGCTAACACCCTACCATTCACACACCACAACACCAGAAGCACTAATTCAAAACCTCCATACTTTGGGATTTTGAATTTAGCTCTACTAGTGTTTCAGGATTTCAGGGCTTCGGTATTATAATTTCGAAATACTGAAATTCGTGATTTCAGTATTTCAAAATTATAAAGGGAACCCATATGTGTGTGTGTGTGTGTGTGTGTGTGTGTGTGTATATATATATATATATATATATATATATATATATATATATATATATATTTCTTTTTCTCCTGCCTAGTCTGAAAAAACTCTGGTTGTAAAAAGTGCTAGAAATGCGGTCATAAGTTACTGCTCTCTGACACTCATGCTTTGTAGATTTATTGTATAGACCCTGAGTGTCTTCAAAAGGAGTGAGATATATGTAAACCCTTTTATGCTTGGGCCATTGTGGACTGGAAAAACAACTTGATTTTAAAAAGGCTTGCTTCCTTCCACCTTCTTATAGGCTTTACCTGGGGCTCAACCCCCCAAATCTGTGTCTAAGGAACAATCCAGAAAGCCTTCAGATCTGCAGGCTCCTTCATCCCATCCTTGGATCCAATGGTGGAGCCTACAAGGAAGAAACCTAAAAAGTCAGATCCAAACACTGCTTCTTCACCAAAGCTAGCATCAAACACGAAATCAGCTTTCCCATATCATGGATGATCAGATCTGAAGCCTTTACCTAGGAACAGATATTCTCCATCCATTGATCAGTACTCTCTCAGGTCTCATCTTCATATTTAGAGTCTCACCAGCATTCCAGGTCTCCCTCTCTGGCCTCATTGTCTCATTCCTCCAGAAGTCTGACTGAAGCCAATGTGGGTAGAATGATGAGGAAGTAGGCGCAGATTCAGATGCGAGTCCTACCAGCTCCTACTCCTTTGGGTCAGGAAGCCCTCCACAGTTCTTCTCCAACAAACTCTGCTCATTCTCCGATCTGACTTGTGATTTTGAAACCCTTGGATACAAGTTTTCTGGAGCCTTCTGAGTTGGATCTGAAGACCATAGTGTCTTCAGATTTGAGGTCTTCTTTTAGTGCACTGGCTCAGTGTGTTGGAGCCAGACAACTCTCTGAGAAGCTCCATGTCTGACCTGAAGTTATCAGAGATGTTTCTGACTCTTGGAGCTTTGGCTTTGGATAGCTTGGCTCTGACCTCTGCCTTGGGTGGACTGCCTTTGGGGTAGGGGGAGTCAGTAGGGTGGAAGCCTAGCTTCTTAGTTCCATTAGCTTCCTTCTCCCTGGGGCATTTTGCTTTTGAGGTAGTGGATACAGTGCTTTCTGCTTCTGCAGGATGGATAGTTCCTCCCCTCTCAGATCTCCTCTCTGGATCCTAAATCTCTCTGTGCCTTGAGCCCCATAACTCTCCTCAGCAGAGACAGCCAACCCAAAGTCTTCAGGCTACCCGGCAAGGTATTACCATTTCTTCTGATACTTTTCTGGAGCATCCCACTGAAGAAGTCCCTATGAAGAGCAAGTGCAAGAGGAGGCACTTAGACTTCCCTCAGGAGTCAATCACTGAAGATGCCAGTTTTGACGAGAGGAAGGGTCTACAAGATCACCACCCGATGAAGTCTCATTTGGAGACATCTTGGAGATCCTTAAGCAGAGGGGTGGTTAGTCTACTGATAACCCTTCCCAAAAGGAATCTGTATTCCTGGAGGTCATTGGGTCTGGCCCATCTTCCTCCTGGGTGACTCTGCCTGCCGACGAGCTCATTGACTTTATCTCTAGGCAGGCATGGAAGGAACCAGACATAGTTGAGTCCAAGAGACCAGACCAGATTTTGGCACCACCTTAAGGAAAGGAAGGGAATTTTGGAACAAGGGAGTACCAGTAGATGCCATGGTCTTGGCAGTGGCCACCAAGAAGGAATTCGCGGACAGAGTTCTACTATCCATCCCCTTAACAGAGAGTCATGGCCATTGGACAGATTTGGGAAGCATGTTTATGCTTCAGCGAGATTTTTACTCAGATCACTGAATTATTTGGCACACTTCACTAAATTGCAGGGGGATTTGTTTAAGGAATTCTCCAAATCCTTTGCTGTGACCAGTACTTCTGAGTCTCAGACATCTGTGGACTCAAGTCGGCACAGTCAATTACATTTGTTAATGAGGCTCATTTTACATGCTGTTGAAGGTACCACAGGGGTGTCTGGTTCAGGCATTTCCATTAGGAGGCATGTCTGAATGTGCTTGTGTGACTTTGTGGAGCTCTTCAAGTCTTTCTTCGTCACCTTTTGACAGAACATCTTTGTTTGGCCCTAAGATAAAATACAAACTCTCCAGGTGTGAGCAAGCTGGGAAGACCTCTCTTCAGTGGGAGTATGTTTTACAACTCAGCTGACCTTTTCCAACAACCAGTGAAGAGGTCAGAAAATGTGGTTCAGAAAGCCCCAGGGTCATTTCAAAGAGCCACGTGGAGATAGTTCCCACAGGGGCAAAGGGGGGAGCCTGAATGGAAGACACCATCCATGCAATAGAGTAGGCCCACAGAACCATGGATCCAGATATTCCTTCTCTGACAGACCCTACCAGCTTTTCTGAAAGGAGGCCCGATTGCCCACCTCGGTAGGCAGTCAGGGGTCGTTTATCCCTGCACCAGAGAGCTTGCCTAGACATTACAAAAGATACATGGGTGCAGAGCATTATTTCCACAGGTTAATATAGTTTCCTTTTCCATACTACCTCCACCTGTATGCAAAATTCCTGATGTCCCTTCCATTCAGAGGAAAACAGCAGCACTAGAAGTAGAAAAGCTGCTAGAAAAAAAGCGTCATCCCAAATGTCCCACCAGACCAGGTAGAATCCAGAACTTACTCAAGATTCTTTTTGGTGCCAAATAAAGACAGGGGACTGGAGACCGATCTTGGATCTCAGCATCCTGAACAGATCAGTTCAGCACAAAATGTTCTTGATGGTCACTGTTCAGTCCATTCTGCCTTTTCTGTGCAAGGATGACTGAATGTGCTCAACAGACCTTCAGGATGCATGCTATCGTATATAAAAATTAACAGACAATCCAGAAGGTACTTGTCCTTCCGGCTGGGAGCCAGTCATTACAATTTCAGAGCACTGCCCTTTCACCTCACCACAGCCCCCAGTGTGTTCACCCAGTGCATGGCAGTGGTAGCAGCTCACTTGAAACTGCAGGGATTCTGAGTGCTTCCATACTTGGATGACTGGCTCATAGCCACTCTGACCAGGCATCTACTGATAAGAGCTTGAGACCAGGTACTCCAGACCTGCATCCTTCTGGGGATTACCATAAATGACAACAAAACTCAACTACAACCGTCTCAGAAATTGGAATTCATAGGAGTGATTTTTTTTTTTAACAGTGTCCATGACAGCCTCTCTTCCTATTCCAGTAGTACAGATTATCCGTTTCCATGTCAGAAAGATAATTCAAATTCCAGCCTGAATGATTCTACAAGCCTTGGAATCAATGTCTGTAGTGATAGTCCTAGTTCCCCCTAGCAAGATTTCATATGAGAATTATTCAATGGATGTTAGCAATTCAGTGGTCCATTCGTCATTAGCATATGTCCACTCAGATATGAATTATCCAGGCATGCAGAAGATATCTTTGATGGTGGATCCTTTCAGATCAGGTTCTAGAAAGCCGTCCATTCTTCTTCAACCCAAAGCTATAGTGACCACAAAAGCATCCCAGATTGTGTTGGGGCCACTTCCTGGGAAAAACATTCCAAGGCACATAGTCCCCAAAAAGATCAATATGTGTATTTGTCCTGGAAATGAGAGCAATGCTGTTAGCATTACAGGCTTTCCAAGACACTCTCCCTTTCCCTTTCAGGACAATTGCAATTCAGACAGAAAATATGTCTGTTTGGTACATCAACAAACAAGTTAGAACCAGATATTGCCCCTACTGTGGAGAAGCTCTCACAGTTTGGCAATTGGTGATGTCTTCCAGCTGATTTCTGATTGCAATGCACATCTCAGGGAAATCCAACGTGATACAGATGTGTTGAGCAGGTCCATTCTACGATCTCACGAGTGATCTTTCAACGAGGAAGTGGCAGAAATGATTTTTCACCAATTGAGCCAACCATGCTGTGACATGTATGCACCTTCCCTAAACAAGTGCAGCAGTTTCTTTGCTCTAATCCCCTTTTTTAGGGGAGTCAACAAGAGATGCTCTCCTACACAATTGGCCTCCAATTCTAATCTTTGCTTTTTCCCTCCAACTCCTTTAATCCCCAAATTTTTACAGAAAACATCCCAGTTGAAGAGCAAAGTCATCCTTATTGCCCCGTTTTCATTTCTTTGGCCTCGTCTAGTCTACCTTCCTTGGAATCTAGATCCCATTCCACACCTTCTGTCTCAGCCAACAGGAATGATTCACCTGAATATCTCAAACCTAAAACTGACCTCATGGTTTCTCCACTTCCATTGATAGCCAGACAGCATACCCTGTCTTCACCATTCGTCATACTTTTGTCTTTCTATAAGGAAACTTTACAGAAGTAAATGGAAGAGATTTGTTTTTTGGGTGCAGCAGAAACATATTGACCCTTTTTCAGTACCAGTGCATAGTTTCCTTGAATTTTTAACAACAATTTTCAAGGAAAAAGCCAGCGCTTCAACTAGTAGGGTACAACTAGTTGCCATTTCTAATTTTCACATTGGGATTGAAAGCTCCTCCTTGGCTTCATCTAAACTTTGTAAGATCTGTTTTGAGAGGTACCCTTCTTTTGAGACCACCTTATAAGGATCCAACTTCACCATGGGACTTAAATTTGGTTTTGCAGGCTTAATTCATTCCCATTTTGAACAAGCAGCAAAATGTGAGCAAAAATGTTTGACCTGGAAAACTATATTTTTGGTACCCATCCCTTCTGCTAGAAGACTATCAGAACTTCAAGCACTGCCCTCTAAACCTCCTTACTTAGTATTTTATAAGGATAGGGTAGCTTTATGAACCAGTCCTTCCTACCTTCCTTCCTATTGTGGTGTCAGAATCAAACATCAACCAATCTATTAATTTGCCAGTTTTCTTTTGAATTTTACAAACAAAGGTGAATATATGTTACACTCACTGGACGTTCATAGGCAATTGGCATTTTTAATTGTATAGAACAAAAAAATTTCAGAAAAATGGATGAATTGTTTGTTTCCTTTGCGGATTCCAAATTGTGACATCTGGTCACAAAGGTAACCTTAGCCAGATGGCTGACCGATTGTATATCCTTTGTCTATAACAAATTGGGCCTTTCCTTACCAAACTCTTTGAGAGCCCATTCAACTAGATCCCTGGCAATGTCATCAGTATTTATTCAGGGCTTCCATAGATGATATCTGTGCACCTGCTACTTGGGCTAATCCTCATACCTTTATTGCTCATTGCAAGTTGGATCTGGTCTTGAGGGGAAGAGCAGCCTTCAGCTCAAATGTGCCCAGGAATATTCTTCTTTAGAGTCCTGCTGGGATTTCAGGTAGCTGGGACTCTGTCCCAGTTGTTGAGGAATGAATGCATACTGACAGCATCAGACAAAAAAGTTAATATACTCACCATAATGTTCCTTCTGTGTTGTCCATTTTCATTGTTCCTCAACCCCCATCCCACCAACCCCCTGCCTTTGAAATAAAGACTTCTGGAAGAGCGAGACCTTGTAAGGGAACCAGTGTTCCTTATGTTGAGCTCCAGATATGGAAGTCTGTTACCAGAATACTAGTATTTATTTTGATTCTATAAGTCAGCAAACAAGATCTAAGGTATGTTATGGGATAAAGCATTATAGGTAAGGGAGGAGACCAATAATTTGTTAGTGGCCATGAGCAGAAAATAACGTCCGAGTCAGATTTTAGGATTGGATCTAAACCCAACTGTTCAAAAATGAAAATGGATAACACAGAATAACATTATGGCGAGTACATAAACTTTTTTATAATGTGGATATATGCACCCTCACAGAGACCTTGTTCAAGACCAATGAGAGCATTCCATCACTGCAGTGTTTCAGTGCCTACCACATGTTTAGGCCCTCCACATTAGATGAAGACACTAAAGGCAGTGGTGTATCCATATTCTTAAAAAAAAATTCACCTCCAAACTTATTAGACAAAATAATAACCTGGAGCCCCTCGATCCAATCTACTATTAACAAAACCCCTTGTCATATCATAGCTAACTGTACAACCCTTGTATTTCCCACCTCAGTCCATACCTCCTACCCAACCAGTATGATGTTCAAATGCATTAATAGAAACGCCATTCTCCTAGGAGACTATAAAATTACCCATCCATTAACTCGGGACACATATGCATCCTCAAAAATGTAGGCCCAGAAATTTCTGGACTTCATCAACGCTAATTCTCTGGACTAGTTAGTCTGCATCTGAACCCAGGGAAGATAAAATCCTGTATTTAGTCCTTACCAATATGGGGCAGCTTTGTTTCCCACAAATTGTAGCTTTTTACAAGGTCAAATCAGATCACAAATCAGTCATGTTCAACTTAAGACTGAAACCAGAAGCATCTTCTGGTGCTTTGATATTCAGAGTTAATGTCAAAGCTAATCTTCTAAAATTGTATGATGACTTAGTTAAATTCAGAAGTAACTTCTGTCTTGACAGCCCCACTGATTATGTGGAATCCTTTACCATCAAATTCTGTGCACATGTAAATAGCTGCATCGATGTATCTGTTCCCCACAGAAATGAATATAATGCCAAATTTGAAAATAAACCTCTGTGATGGAACGCTGCTAAGATTAGGCTCTGTAATAAAAAATAAAACTGACTTAAGGTGCCAGTAATTCTCATACTAAACTTAAGGAATGCCAGACCTTACTCAAAAAAAAAAAAAAAATCCAGGTATGAGGTAAAATACCCACCCAGGTGAAGGATAACCACAACGCATTCGTTAGCTATACTAGAAATCTCAGAAACAATAACCAGCAACTTGAAAGAGCTAGTAATAAGGGGTATATACGCAGCATTAGAGGGCAAAGCCAATGTTACTGGAAGACAGATTTTTTCACACTTCACACTCCCTGTATTCCCAGATCATGTACCTGCCTTTACACCCCCCCCCCAAATCTTATAGGTTCATAGGTAGGTACTAGGCTATCTGCCCGAGAGCATTTATAAGCCTAGTTAGTGTGTCAGCCTTCACCTCCCCATTGATTAATTAACTGATCCTCTGTCAAGCAGAGCCAATGAAGTGAACCCAGGGGTGTATTTTTAGTTAGCCATCCACTCGTCAAGGTTTCTCTTGAAGAGTGTTAGTGAGGGGCTCTGCCTGATGTAATTTGGAATTTTGTTCCAAAGCATGGGGAGTCTCTGTGACAGGAATCTATCCCTCCAGCATGTTCTGTTTATTGTTGTGGTGAGGTTTAGCTCACTAGAGCGTGTGGCTCACAGTGACTTGGATTTCTTTAGGTGGAGCATGTCCATCAATTCTGAGTTGGACATAGCTTTGTAAGTCAGGCAGAGATCACCTCTGACTAAGGGATATGCCACTGAGTACAGCCGGAGTTTTTTCAATTGGGCTGCATAGGACATATGTTTGAGACCAGTAATCCTCTTGATGAAGTACTTTTGTGGTCTTTCCAGCTGTTGGAAGTGTCTTGTGAGGTACATCCCAAATGAGGCATTGTACTCTATGATGGGTCTAATGAGTGACTAGTAGACGGGCACTATAACCTCTTTATTTCTAGATGCGAACCCTTTAGTAATTAGATGGGCCACATAGAAGAATTTCCTAACTACTTTGGCAATTGGATTGTCAAAGGAGAGATTACTGTCTACCTGGGTCCCCAGATCTCTTATTACTTCTTCTGTATTAAGGGGGCTGCACCTATGTGGTAATTCGTGGGTGTTTTGTTTTTCCCAAATGGGATGACTATGCATTTATTGGCATTTAGCTTGAGGCCATGACTTTGAAACCAAGTGTCCATCTCAGTAAGGCCCTTTTGGAGGATGTCCGTGTCAGCCAGAGAGTCAATTATGGCTCCCAGTTTGCAGTCATCGGCGAACTTGGTTAGCCATAGTCCTCCTGTGCTTGCCTGTACTTCTGAGAAGTATATGCCAAACAGTAGGGGTCCCAGGATCGAGCCTTGCAGGACACCACTTGTGACTGGTTTACAGTCGGACCTGGAGCCCGCTATTCTTACCGTGTGAGTTCTGTCTGTAAGCCAGTTGGCAACCCATCTCGTGACGTAGGGGTTTATGTTCAGGCTGGTGAGTTTTTCTGTAATACCAGAGTGAAGAATGGTGTCGAAAGCCTTGGCAAGGTCAAGGTAGGCTGTGTGAACCACCTTTCCCTCGTCTATGGCCTTGGTGACTGTCTCGAAGAAATCAACCAGGTTTAGTAGGCATGATCTCCACTTAACAAAGCCAAACTGGGTCGGGTCAAGTATTTGGAGGTTCCCAATGTCTTTGTTGATGAGTTCCATGATGATGCACTCCATAGCCTTGCAGACCAGGGTAGTCAGGCTTATGGGGCGATAGTTACCAGGGTCAGTTATGGCCCCTCCTTTGTGGAGAGGAATAACCGTTGCTATGCGCCATTCTATGGGCACATAGCCTGTGAAGAGGCTGAGGTTGAACAGCGCGCTTAGGTGGGGGGTTAGTTTGTTCTGTAGTTCGTGCAAGATGCAGCCTGGGACACCATCTGGTCCCATTGACGCTGTGTTTTTGGAACAAGTCCTCAATGCAGTATTCTAGGCTAAGAACACTACTTTTATGGGGCCTAATAATATACATGGCTGCCTTCTAATTAGCCTGTAACATGACTTGTCAGACCCTCTACAGAGGTTATTCAATATTAGCCTTCAGAAAGGCTTTGTGCTAGAAGAGTGAAGGGTACCAACAGTCATTCCTTTGCATAAAGGTGGGGTGTCATTGACCCAGCTAATTATAGACCCATAATCTTGACCATCCTCATCTGTAGGGCTATGGGAAAGATCATTATGAAATTAATAAATAAGGACATGGGTAACCTACAAACTTTCAACCCAAGCCATTTTGGACTCATCAAGAGCACATCAACTTCTTTGAGAAGAGTTACTGAAGCAATCAATGTAGACAAGTATGTACACAGTGCATACCTAGACCTTGCAAAGGTAGTCAACATTATCACACACTGAGGTATTGCAGTAAACCCTCCCAGCTAAATGTAATCCCTATGTAACTCATTGGATAGCAGGAGGTTCGCTTTCATTTCACAGCTTGTATATAAAGGTATGGTGTTCAGGAACCAGGGAGGTAATCATTCCACTGTACACAGCTCTCTTCAGGCTGATCATTGAATATAATGCCGATTCAGTACACTTGTCACAACTGGAGTGACCACAATGGTCTCTCAAAAAATATATATATATATATATATCAAGGACCTAAATTATGAAAACATTGCAGACCATCTCATAACCTTGTCTTTCTACTCTGTTTCATGCAGGCTACTAACAATTGCCCACTACAGCTTGTATAAACCCTCAACAGACTCTGTCCTGTCAGACCTGTTACGTATTAGCAGATCCAGTGGTAGCGTGGGTACCTGCTCAAGGGATTTCAGTCTCTCTCCCTCTCTCTCTCTCTCTCTCTCTCTTGCAACATAAATAGACTATGTTGGAGGGTTATGTATGTATTGCAGAGATTACCTCTTCAATGGAACCATCTTCCACTCCACATAAATCAAAGTACTTAATCTTATTCTACTCAAAAGTCGTCTTCTTCTTCTTTCGGCTTTTTCCGGTTAGGGGTCGCCACTGCAGATCACCTTGTCCGCTCATGATTGGCAGTGGAGTTTTACGGTGTGGAGTTGCCAGCGCGGCGCCCAACCTTCCACAGAAGGCACACACACGCACACATTCACACCTAGGGCCAATTTAGAGTGTCCAATCCAACTGCAGCATGTCTTTGGGATGTGGGAGGAAACCAGAGCACCCAGAGGAAACCCACGCAACCACAGGGAGGACATGCAGACTCCGCACAGAAGGCACCCCAGCCGAGGATCAAACTGGAGAACCTCTTGCTGTGAGGCGGCAATGCTAACCACTGCACCACCGTGGCCGCCCACCACTGCACCACCATGGCAAATGGATGGGAAACTGCACATTTACCCCTGGTTTATCACCCATGCCCTACATGGATAGGAGCAAAAAGTAAATGTCCCAACATTTCCTTGTTCTTCCTGCCTCTGGGCTATCCATATGCAAACTATAAGGGCTAAAAAACTACCGTGGGAATGTACTGATTAACAGCCTAGTAACTACCTATGAATCTATATATTAAGGAAGAAACAAAAGGTTTTCATTTTTTTGGTAAAGAGTGTTTCAGTGAACTGATAATGATACATTGTAGTACAGAAAAGTTTGCACAGTTTCAGTTATGACAGGCTGAGTTAAATTTTTATTAGGGTATTAATAATAATTTAGATGAACATGGTAGGTGAGCAGGTAATAAGGCAGATAAAACTAGAGAGCTATTTCTTTGATTCCCTAAGTGAGTAGGCTAAAGGAGGAATTCCATAGAGTTAAAGACCTGAAACAGTCAAATAAGTCCTTCACTGAGATTCTATAAATGCCATATAGGCTTCGCACAAAGCGTACACAGAGTTTACATGTGTGCACAGTGAGCAGCAGTGCTCATTGCATATTCATGTCACGCACCGCATTTAAATGTAAATAAGCAAGATTTCATGGCTGACAACAATGTTGCCTTCCAGGACACCATGTAAGCGAACACTGATAGCACTCCTGTTTACATCGGAAGACTGAAGGTTCACAGTTTTGGATGGAATGCCACAATGATCACCAGGGTTTCACAGATAGATCTCAATCTTTTAGTGCAAGACATTTGGACAAAGGCCAACATAATGGGGAGGCAATAACCCACAAATAGGGACATATAGAAATGTGCTAGAATAACTAGGGGTTTGTGTTAAGATACATGTTCTGAAGGATTTGAAGTCATACTCAAATGTATGTAATTAGAGTCACATCAGTCCTGAGATCATCCCAGTGATATGCCAGAAAACCACAAATTTGATAAGGAACACATATGGACATTCTATGAATATCTGGACAGATGGAAAGGTATGATTATTAAGAATATGATTCAAACACAGTACAGGACAGTATCTTTCAATACAGATTATTGTGCATTCACATTCCTGGCATTCTCTACTGAATTTCTGTAAATGATCTGTAAGGGTACATGGATTGCCATGTAAAATAAACACTCGGGGAAAGTGTGTGTATTGAATAGGAACACACATATGAATTGTAGGAATGAACACAGGGAAAAAGGATAGGTGAAAAACCTAATGTACAGCAGTTGATGTCATGCCAGTGGAAGATGGTTGTAGCAACAACAATTCAAACACAGTACAGGACAGTATCTTTCAATACAGATTATTGTGCATTCACATTCCTGGCATTCTCTACTGAATTTCTGTAAATGATCTGTAAGGGTACATGGATTGCCATGTAAAATAAACACTCGGGGAAAGTGTGTGTATTGAATAGGAACACACATATGAATTGTAGGAATGAACACAGGGAAAAAGGATAGGTGAAAAACCTAATGTACAGCAGTTGATGTCATGCCAGTGGAAGATGGTTGTAGCAACAACACCAATCGCATATCAGTCTGGTATAGCAGGGACTGCAGAGTGGAAATGTGTATTATGTGCCTGTCACACAAGGTGACATAACAGTGGGGAGGATGTCTGTGTGAGATGAGCATCCTTATATGAATAATGCAGAGGACATCTATCAGGGATGTGACATACAGTTGGGGTAGGATATATATTGTGAAGCTGTCCAGACTGATTTGCCTGAATATGAGTGCAATCTCAGCAGAGGTCTCCAGCAAGTGCGACATAGATAAAAGCTCATGGTCAGCATTTAAAGAAGCAACCACAATCATGGACAATATCAGAATAATACCATCAGTAACCACATGCCTCTGATGTAACAAATGTGATTTACAGTGATCATAGAAAATTCTGCACAAACACACTCATACAACTATTAATATTACTTCCACACTCTGTGATGGTAATCACACACGCTGTCCTGTTACCATAACATCTGCTGGAGGGGTTAGGAGGGACCCTGCTATACCTGTATGTGACATTATGGTCAGTACAGGCTAGTTGACTGGTGTGCACGGCATATATACACATGGCACAATCCACACTGTCACGAATGTTATCCATGCCTTTAATGTTGTCCGACACCTATGTATGTACTTTGTGCATCACCAGAACAGGTAGCACATATGCATCTGGTGTAATAACGTAATGGGGATTCTGCACCATCAGACAGTAATGTTTATGCCACAAAAAGAATATCTAGGTATGGCCAACGAGATGTGTGACAGCTCACTGTGACAAAGGTAGTACACTTTAGTTACACATTACTGGAAAATGTATGGGGAGGTACATGAAGGGGTGCATTGTGGTCAGTCATTGGTGTGATCAAGGCTAGGAACTATGGAGGCATTATGTCCCCTGATGTGGATGTCCATCACATACTCTGTACTTGTGCTACATACAAGGGAGTAGTCAACACTGTGACGTTCCACTTATCATGTACCCCAGCACACAGGTCACATACCTATTGGTCTTGATAACAGGGTGTGATGTCCACATTATATTTGGGTTGTGTGTTTGTTTTCCTAAAGTAACAAATCCCCCCATGTTTTCTTGTCATTGCAGGTGTTGTCATGGCTGTAGCAGCAATCTCTGCTGAATGTTGATACTGTCTGTATTGTACTAATATCACAGCTGGAGTCAATGACTGCCTACAATCTGTAGTCCTTCAGGCAACTGTTTGTACACAGGATGACTGCCTACAATCTGTAGTCCTTCAGGCAGCTGTTTGTACACAGGCTGTGTATATAATCTGTTATGTCAATTACTTAAATAATGGACAGGAAAGGGCCTAACAGACAGCCCTGATGTATGGACCGGAGATATAGGTCACTTCACACATGTCAAAATATTTATATGCCATTTTTGTGATACACTGGTTTACCCACTTGGTGATATAGGTGTATAACCCACTTGGTGGTATAGATGTACATAGCCACATCTGACAGTGTTGAGTGAATACCTCAGTGTGAATTTGTGTCATATGCCTTGGGCTTGTCAAGTTCAAAAGGCTGATAATGTTGCCATCATGCATGCCCTCAATGATCTCTTTGAGGACATCTAACAGATGTAACAGACATGATGTAGCATTAACAACTCACACAGGTCTGTTGCACACAGCCAGGATATCACTAGGGTCCATTTAGAAAAGGCCCATGATGTGTCATTGGTCTACGTCACAGATGAGAGTCAGGATGTGTCTACACATGCATGCATCAGGTGCTGCCCCCCGACTCACATGGATGTATGTTGAAAACACCCTTCAACAGCAACATAGTCTGTGTGGAGGCTGTGTTGACGTGTGTATTAAATTGTGTCGGGAAAGTATATGCGATGAGTTATGTGATAAGAGATCTCTGGTGTTGTCACAACCCATTGATTCTGTGTGTGAGGCCTGGCTATACTTTTAACTGGTGTAGTGTTTAAACAGAATCCCTCCCTCACACAGGGATCTTTGAGGAAAGTCTCCCAGCTGGTAATTAAACCTTGTGCCACTAGATGGGTTACCAGATGGCTCACTGACAAAACACATACTGTGAAAGCTGGTGACTCAGCCTGTCACCATTTGTATGCCCCAGGGATTTGTGCTTGGCCCTTTACTGTGTGGAATCTATTTCTCAACAGTTCAGGCCAAAGTGTATGGTCTTTGGCTTGCCTCGTTTGCTGATTCTTGCATACTGGGTGCAATCATTGAGTCCACCTATGATGATAACATATTACAGGATGGGGTAATGCAGACAAATGATTTGTGACAAAGCCATATGGTCTACAAATAAATGCATGAATGTCTGAAAAAGTGGAATTCCATGCTAATTATAGCATTGACAACAGTCTTGCTAGGCTGAAACCCAGTAATGCAAGCACTGGGAACACATGTAGATAGCAGTCTGAACTTCGACCACCAAGTATCCACACTGGTATTGAAAGCCTGTGTTGTGCACATCATAAGTCATATCATCATATTCAGATCTTGGGATAATTATAAAACAGCACTGCACTCAAACTCATCAGAACACTAACAGAGTATAATGTTATATTTTATATGTACCTTACCAGACACATGCAACAGCTGAAGAGACCATAACGGTTTCTTAGCAAGAAAACACAGGGCCTGCAAACCATGCCCTGATATATGTGGATAGACTGAAACCAATGTCACTGTAATCTGTATCGTATAGGATAAGGTGACTTCCTGGCCCTGCCCTGGTGGGAGTAGTGCAAATCCACAAATCAGATATAGCTGATGACATCAGCAGTGTCTGTTGAGGACAATATGGTAATAAGTGTCTCACATGCTTGAAATCACAGTGAGCCTTTTACACCAACAAGTGCACGCACACAGTTGACTGCAGTGAGAACAGAACCCCTACCTAAGTACACAGACTACAGAACTCAGTACTTTACGCACACACCATGGCACACGTCTGACTTCAGCAAGACTGCAGGTCAATTTATAGTGAATGACATCAGCAGGGCATGTTGGAGAGAAGATGTTGGGAGGCCTGCATAGGTTCATAGGAGGTTACTAGCCTAATGGCCCTAGGGCATTTACAAGCCTAGCTGTGTAAACACAAGTACCCTTATTAAGCATAGTTTGATGGTCACGACCAGTGTGATTTTGTGATCAGCACCAACTGGCCCTGTCCATGAAGGTCATAGGTACCACCCCAGGGGTGAATTTACAATCAACCATCCAGTTGTTAAGGTTGCACTTGAATAGGGTCATTGAGGAGCACTGCTTCAGATGCAGTGGGAACCTATTACAGAAAAGTGGCAATTTCTGGGAGATATATCTGCCTCCCCAACATGTTCTGTTTATGGCACAGGCTAGGATGAGATCCCTGGAGCAAGTTATTCTTGTCCCATTTGATTTGCAGATGTCCAGCATTTCCAGTAGGGCAGAGTCTGAAATTGCTCTGGAGATCAAGCATAGGTCACCTCTCAGCAGCCTGCATGATACTGAGTGCAGTGACGAGTCTTTAAGTCTTTCCATTTTTGCCATGTTTTGGAGGCCTTGGATTCTCTGTCACAAACGTATGTGTTTTCTCCATTTGCTGCATGTGTCTGGTGAAGTACAGACAAAAGGGAGTATTTATTCAATTAGTGGTCTGATAAGGGTAGAGTACAGCAGACACAGCTGATAGGCCTACGCCTACCTATTCCAGTGAGCCTACAGATATTGGACAGGTGGAAGGTGAGACAGTTGATCAGGGAAGTGTAGTTATTACAACTTCAGTGCCTGTTGACACTGGCCATAGCCAAAGTGTGGGCAAGATGCAACGCAGGAGGGTTGTTAGGGGTGCTTGGAGGAGGCCTGCTGTCCATCCTCTACCTGATCCAGGTGTCTGTTCCTCTGCCACTCAATGTATGTTTAGGACCATCGTGGAGGCATAGCCATGTCCCCATAGGTGCTCGAGAGAAGTACTTAGGGTTGTAGATGTGACACAGGTTGACAGGCGGGACTGCCTGCACCATGTTGCCGATTCAGTGGATCAGATGAATGACCTGTTACGAGCTGTGTCTATGATAGAAAGTCTGTTGGGAGGGGGACAGCATTCTCGTGGGCATAGGTCAGCCACATCATCAGCTGTTAGCCAATGTGGCCATGCTTGATCGCACTTCCATAGTTGCAGTACTTCCACTGCTCCGTCAGTGGGTGAGCTGTCCACACCCAGATGTGGCAGGCTGTGTGGTCGTGGTCCTGGTTGTACTTGTGAGGGGACCTCGTCCAGCAGACATTCGTTACATTCAGGTATCAGCAGTGCATCTGACCATGGATGTGCCAGTGCAACTCCTGGCAGAGTCAGTTCTCGTGGTTGCGGATGACAACGATGAACCGTCACCTCTACCATGCATGGCTCACACCTGTCCAACACACCAAGATGTAGAGCTAACTCAGAGCTTGGCTGTGTTCATGCAGACACTCACACGCCAATTTCATCTGGAGGACCCCTACAAACACACACACACACACACACACACAGACACGGCAGTTACATGGTTCATTTTGTCTTACTGGCCATTTGTCGCTTTATCCAAATGTGTGCCTGATTCTGTTTCTTACTCACACACACTCACCAACCTTTAGTGTCACCCTAGGCTTCCTGCCCTCCCCGACATCCTGTGCAAGTGATGGTAACTGTGCCATATCCCTGTTTTGGATCTTTATGATTCTGAGATACATAAGCTTTGTGTTTGATGCTCAGGGTGTAGAGTTGACTTTGTGCTTGGTATATTTGCATTTGTGGTGTTGAACTGGTAATTGTACTTTGGACTTACATTAGTCTTAGAAAGTTGGACAGTTATAGCATCAACATTTTCTAACTTTATTATGAATGATCTTGTGAGGGTTGTGAAGTCTGAAACTGCAATGTGTATCCTTACTTTCTAACTTCTCTCTAATGCTTTTCTAGTACAAACATATGGTGCTAAACAGAGGGTATGCAGTGACCATCACTACTTTTGAGAGATATGACTGATATTGCCAACATCCTGACAGATAGGTTCAGTGCTAACTTTACCCCCCTCTCACCCCCTAAAGGGCCCATATCTATACTGGATGAATGCAGAGTCCCTGTAATCACAACTATGCAGGTAAAAGCTGCACTCTCTAAAGCCAAAAACACAGCATGCATTGGACCTAATCCATGTCACCACAATAAACAGGACATGCTGGAGGGATAGATTCCTGTCCCAGAGACTTCCCATACTGTGGAACAGACTACTCATCTATGTCAAACAAAGTTCTTCATTAGCACTCCAAGAAATATCTTGATGAGTGGATGGGAAATAGGAACTACACCCCGGTGATCACTTCTGTGTCTCTGCTCGACAGTGGCACAGGAAATAACTTTCTTGGGTGGCGTAAGCCAGGGAACCTTGTTGGATAGGCTTACGTAGGCCCTTGGGCCGATAGCCTAGTACCTATTTGTGAACCTATGAATCTTTGTTGCCTGAGGCCTACTACTTAATAATGGGCACATATACATCAAATAAGTCTCTGCTGTCACATGTTAAGGTAATTTCTGTACATATCTCCCACCTTTTACTTGGTTACATACCAAGTAACAAAATGCAAGGATATTCCGTTCATATTATTATACAATACATAGCAGGTTCAACACTTACCTTGTAAGTCCAGCAGTTGCAACAGTTTTATTTCAGGGCAACAGTTTTATTTCAGGGCTGACTGTCTGATGCAAGCTGTACACAGCCAATACATGGGGAGGTAAAGGTTGTGAAAGTTGCCTGGCATCAGTGTTACTACTACACACACACACACGCATATATATATATATATATATATATATATATATATATATATATATATATATATATATATATATATATATATATATATATATGTGTGTGTTTTGGGCCCTTAGGTGGTGAGTGAGTGTGTTATGCGCTGTCTCTTAGTCAGTGTGAGGGCATATTGATCATGCTTACATCTGTCTGCACCCACAAGTTGAAACCTCAGCCAGTTTTAGAGTAATGACGCTGATTTCTGTGGTGGTTATTTCTTTAAAGGAAGCATCATTCTGAATTTCCGCCAGCCCTGCTGCAGTTTATGTATGCATGCTGTCCACTAAATAACTATTCTTTTAAATATATTAAACTGTAGAGTAGCATTTGTTTGGGATTATGTTTTCATTAAGTGCAGATGTTTGTGGAAAGGATACTGATTAACTTGAGGTAGGCAGGTCACCGTTTGAAACGTTTTGTCTACTGCCTTCCATTTGGTCATGAAAAATAGATTAGACTTATCTGTCCCTTGAGCATACCATTTATAGTGCTCTTCAGCTGAAACTTTGAGATCAAGTGAAAAGATGTTGGAGCCCCCGTTTGCATTTTCAGGGGTATTTCGGTTTTCAAAGGATCGTTTACTTTTTACGTTTTTGGAGATAAGTAATGTTGCTTAACATAATATGCTAGAGCAGAGATGTTTAGTGCAAAATTTTATAATAGTTCATCTCTGATGCTGTTACCTCCATTTTCATTTTCCCTCTCTCAGTAAAAATAGGGTTGGGGCTTAACTCAGCCATGGAATACGAGTTTCCTGAAAAAATAAAGGTGTGAAATGTATATAATAGAAGTTGCTTGTTTCTAACTCTTTACCATTTTACCTTTTCTTGTTCACAGTTTGTTTCACAGTTTGTGAAAATGGTTGCAGAGGGATTAACTGTCGCTGTCAAGCAGCTGTCCAAGGTCTTGCGGGAGCTCCTTGATGCCCTTGGGTTAGACGGTAAGCTAAATTTGGCAGTCGGACAGTTCTATACTTTTGCTTCTAGGCTTTTTATGCAGTTGTCTTGTGAGTGTATGCGGCCTGGTTTCTGTATACTGATGCAAAATGGGTACTGCTTTTATTGGCGTACTTGGTACCACTTATGCATTCTGTTTTGCCTGTTTCACTTAGAAACAGCTGATTATATTGGTTCTCCAGCATAGGTGATTTGAGAGAGTTTCTGTATCCACATTGATAGCCTACATTTGAAAATTATTATATGTTGCTTTATGACATACATGACTGAGATATGTGTGTTTATATGTGCAACAGCTCACCTGCATGTTTAACTTAAATACTTGGGAACTATCCTACTCACATTAGGGAACACATTCGGGTATAAGGAATGAATACAGGTATGAGGAGTGGTCAAAAAAGGATGGCAGGAATACAGTTGGCAATTAATGTCATCTTCTTGCTAAGCCAGAGCTGACATAATATTGGGAACTGGGTAGATGCAAGCCTGATAACTCTGTCAGGGCAGGCATAGAACTTCTTGTGTTGTAAACCATTAACAGCAGCTAGCAAATAATAGCTCATAGTTTATTTGAAATCTACAGCTGGAGGTGGTTTACTTAGGTTGGTGGTTGCTCTAATCTGTACACTTTTGCTTGCATGCTTCTTGATTATAGCATAATTGACTGTGGAGAGAAAACCTGCATTGTTGGGGTTACCTTTAGTATATCAAACGGCCACAACATTGAAATCCACTGCATTGACGCGGCAAAATATCAAAACCCGGAAAGCCGACGTTCCCAACATGGTAACCATTTGGCCATCTGCATGAACTTTGCCCCATATTTGCCCCAGTTGGAATATTAAGTAAGGGAGGTGTGGAGGGCGAAGCCCCCCACATTTGGGGGTGTGTGGGGGGGGCATAGCCCCCTACATGTGTGTGTTTGTTGAAATGGTAGATTTAGAGTTCTGGATGTTCAAACGGTTACTTACCGTGTGGGGAACGTCGGCTCTCCGGGTTTCGATGTTTTGCCTTGTCAGTGCAGTGGATTTCGATGTTGTGAGCGTTCAGTGTGCTAAAGGTAACCCGCACTGTTGGTAGCATGATTTTGTTCTTCCAAATCTACCCCAGGACCTACATACAGAAGCAATTCTTAAGCTGCCTTATCACAAGCAACAAGATGCTTCCATGTTGTAGGACAGGATTAATTTCCCACAGCCTTTGAAGGCCAAATGCATGGCTATCAGTAAATCACATAGTTGTACTCTACCCCTCCCATCTCTTTTCAGAATATGCTATTGTGTACTGTGCTTGACTAACGTTAAGTGAGTAATAAACATATTACAGTGTATTGAGGGAACTTTAGCTACAGTCTGGAGCATTGATCCTACACGATGACAGCACTGAGGTATGTGGTAGGAAGGGGACCCTCATATTGCGGGAGAGACTCTCTGATGGGATAATGCAGTTAAAACTGACTGTAATAATAGCACTACAGGGGGAGTACAAGTTGTAGTGACGACATGGCATGGTGAATATGTACTGTAGCTGTAGTGTGTCAGCATTCACAAGCAGCTGTGGGATAACAGCATAATGAATAGTAATGTTAGAGATGGCAAAACATGATATCTAGGGTACCAATGTGTATGCTGCCATTCATTAATTCTTTTCCTAACAGTTGAAGTGAGCTTAACCAGTGACCTTTCCAAGGCATGGTCCAGACACATGGCAGCAAGTATGCAAATCAGGTGTGGCATATACAGGCATAAACTTATAGGCGGTATTCACTCATCACAATAGATTTCAAGCTCTTGTCATAAACGGAAAGTGCCCGGATGATGCAGTAATTAGAATGATCTCCTTAGTACTTCAGGAATGCATGGTAGCCAAGTGACCCCTATAGCCCAGACATCTCCTGTATGAGTACACAGCGTTTATGCTCATGAGCTAGCAGTAGTGATTACAACATAATACTGCACTCCCTTACTTCTGGAGAAGTGTGTTTCAAGGTAAGTATCGGTAAAGCCACATTCTCCTGTCTCTCTATGACATCTATTAAGCTTCAAGATGTGAAAGAAAAAAAGAAAGAAAAAAAAAGAAATGCATGGAGCTCAATTGAAAATGGATTAAGATAGACTAGATCCTGGCAATGGAAACTGGCTATTGAGATCATGAATGTCACCTATTTGCTAGATAAGGAGCAAGAACTTGTGCAGGAGGTTGAAAATTATCTTCTAGATTTAGTTGGTTTACACACAGCACTGGTTCTGGAACTAGACTTCTCAAACAAAGGCGGTCTCTTTCTTCTCTCCGAGTTAACCCTCAGGAGAGGCCCTGAACAAATGTGGATGTACACTCAAACTCCAGCTAGGAACTGCACAGTAGGATTTTTTAAAAAAAAAATTGATATGTGCATCATTTCAGTGTGACTGAGAATTGCAGAATGAAAAAGTCTTATCTGTTTGTGTATATTCACCTAACAGGTATTATTCAACCTTCTTACAGTCAATGAGTGCAGTGTTTAATAGAGTACTACCTTTTGATACTGTAGTTCTCCTGGGAAACTTAAACTTTCAATTGGAAATGGAAGAGGTATGTGGAGGGGCATTACTGGGAAGAACACCTTGCCTGATCTGCACCAGGGGGGTGAATTATTTTGAACATCTGTGATACTCATGGATGGTCGGTAACCAACACTGTGTTTGAAGACACTGATTCTCACAATTATACTAGGTACCAGAACAATTTAGGCCAAAGGTCAGCGATTGACTTAGTCATGTCACTAAAACTGCAGATCTGAGGTAAGCAGGTATTGGGATGGCTTAACAGGTAAAACCTCCCCAGGTTGTAGAGAGCCCTCCCCTTATCCCATGATGCAATGTCAGCCTCAGGCTGGCAAGTGTTTCTGACAAAAATTTCTGTGTATTTTCTAGTAATCTCTCCAGTTCTCTCTTTTGCTTCACTTAGTCTTTTAATTTACACATTTAATATTTTTTGTCAATTTTTTTAGAGAGGTTTTTTTTCTGGATCTAGACTCACCTTGTGTGCATTCTGATAATCTTTAAAAATGATTATTATTATTATGACTTTTTTTCCTAATTTAGGATATTCCTATTTCCCTTTTTTGACCCTAGCTGTTAAGGGTTTTTGCCTAGTTTGTACTGTGGACAATTATTTTAGGAAATTCATAGGTTCATAATTGTGTACTAAGCTACTGATCGCTAGGGCCTTTTTAAGCCGAGCCATGCATCCGAAATCTCTGACAAGTTCTGCTACTGTTGATAAGTGTAAGCAGGGTCATGGGAGATGAAACATTTACAAACATGGGTCTGGAGGATGACCCATTTACATTCTGCCTGTGTCCATTAGAGATGTAGGTGCCAAACCAGGGATGAATTTCCTGTTCCCTATCCAATTGTCCAAATTCACTTGAATTGGGTTAGGAAGGAACTCCGCTTCACATGGATTGGGAGCCTGTTCCATAGAACAGGTATTCTCTGGTATACATACCTGTCTCTCCAGCAGGTCCTGTTTTTATCACAGGCAGGGCTTAAGTTTTTAGATTGGGTAATGATGTCTCTGTTTGTTTTGTGGATATGCAGGAAGGTCCATCAAGGTGGGGTCTGGCAATGTTTTGTATACAAGGCGTAGATCTCCCCTCTACAGCCTGTAGAAGACAGAATACAGGGATATGGCTTTGAGGTGGTCTGCATATCATATGCTACTTATGCTCTACACCCTTTTGGTGAGGAACCTCAGTGGATGTTCCAATTGTTGGATGTGCCTGGTTAGGTACATACTAAAGAGGGCATTGTAGTCAGTAATAGGTCTGATTAATGCTGAATAAAGTGGAGCAATGGCCTCTTTGGACCTAGATGCCATACCTTTGTTTATAAGTTGCACAACATAGAATGATTTCCTATGAAAAATAAAACTTGTCACTCAAAGGAGATCAGCGCCATCAATCTCTAACTCCACACACATCAACTTTTGTTTCCCTGAAGGCTACTTTTTCTTTGAACTTGAAGCTGCCCCCAAACACAAACTACTCAAGCACACCAGGCTGTCATGTTCACCTTCCTCCTATCCAGCTATTGAAGTTGGTTCAAAATCTGTCATCAAATCTGTTAAAAACAGCATGAAAATTAGTTGAGGATGTTTCTTCTCTATTTTCTCATGCTTCCAAGTCTTAAATTATTTCTAATTTATCAGACATTGGACAAAACAGAACATTTTGCCAGTTTTGCACTTGAAGCCTTAATGTTGAGAGCTACAACTGCCTCTTTGTTACTTGATATAAGCCGAGTCTCACAGTTGCAGTCTTAAAAGATGAAGCAAAACTATGTGGGGCCCCTTCTCTATTGGGGTTAAGTAGTTCTGACAGTGCTGTCTTCCAAACCCAGGATACTGAAGCTTTCTTTCCAACCCTCTTGATACTGTGTGCTGGTCTTAAGGATGACTTTCTTGACCCATACTGGAGCCTGTGCCTTTGTCAATACCTGTGAATTTCATGTCTGCATTTACATAATATTTCTCAGTATTGATGTCCTGCACTGTCTTCCCTCAGCTGTGATGTTATTGAAGCCATGGCTGCTGGTGCCAGTTATGCCTCTGTCACCGATATAAGTGTCATGTCTTTCTGTGTCATTGCCAATCCCGTTGAATCCAGCCCCAGATTGCAATGATTCTTGGTCTCAGTGCCAAGTAAGCATTCAAAATGTTTCTGGATCCCCCTTAGCTCCCTGTCCTTCTGTGACACCATCTAATCTACCACTAGGCTTTCAGCCCTACCAGCTGTTATATGTCAGAATATTGAGGAGGTCCAAGATCTTTTGCAGACCCGCACTGTGTGTTCTGCTCCTAAATCCTTGACTCCCTTGTTTCTGAACTCCTCCTCTGAAGGTTCTGATGAAGGTGTGCAGGAGGAAGCATATTGTTACCTCCTGATTTGCCAACAGCTAAGCTCAGTGATATGAAGGATGCAGATTTCCCAAGGCCCCCTCCCAAAAAAGACCTCAGGTTTGGAATTTGAGATGGTTCTTTAAATGGTGCTCTGGGAGTGGCTCACCAACCCATTAACTGTCCAGAGGATGCTGGGAAAGCCCCTTCAGTCTATCCAGCGGTCTTCTAGGTAGACAGTCCACTGGTGGACATTCTCATGATGGTTGCCATTGCTATTATATAAAGCCCTGATACAGTAACTCCTGTATTGTGGAAAGCTGGTCTTGTTTGCATAAACGCTAGGAAGTGGAATTTCTAGTCAGAGATGCTCAAGCCAAACACCTACAAGTACTGCAGCTGCCCTCAGAAAGACCAAACACCACTCTAGACACTTACAGTTCATTTGCAAAACAAGCAGTCCACAATGATAGACAGAGTAGGGGAAACAAGTTTATCTGCCATCTACATTCCTCTTAATGGTGCCAAACTACTTAGCTGATATTGTAGATTTTGCAGTACAGTGTCACCAGTGAAATGCACCATACCTTAACACAGTTACCATACTGGTCCAGTGTCCTAGTATTCAGCTGCCTCTGCAGTGACTATTATCATGATACAGGTAGTTTGCTGCTGAAGGTTCTGTCATGGCCACAGGATCTGGCATTGCCCTGTAACAGCACACATTGCTCAGACTGACAGACTTCACTGAGAACATTAACTTGACGTTTATGAATATCATTTTCAAATCTCCAGGTATGTTTAGACTTGTAATAAAGGCAGACTTAGAAAGTATGGAGAAGAATGGAGATAACCTCACCACTGTCCAAGTAAAATTTCAGTTGTCTCACTACTCCTTTTCGTAACATTGCCACATGTGGTTTAGATATGATTCACAGCAAGGAACCATCGACTGCCTGGAAGAAACCCCAGTGGCCAGGTAAATTTCCATAGAGGTTGTGGCATCAGAGGTAAGAGTTCTTGGCAACCTTCAGATCAGGCGGTTGCAGACCACCCATGTATATTCACCAGTAACTTTTGTGAGTTATTTTCAATTGTCCCACTCTGAAGGGAATTGGAGGCCATCTGTCTATCCACCTGGAAAATAATCATAAAGGACATATAGATAAGGCTGCTTGTATACAAGGCATACAAGATCGACTATCACACAGAACCACTCTTGCAGTCTTTTACCCTTTCCTGATAACCCTCTGTCAAATGCAAGCAAGAAGAGTCACACAAATCATCACACTAGAGCAGAAAGTGTTGGGATTTTTTTGTTTATTTATTTTATTTATATTTGTTAACTGGGGTAGAGGACTGAACCACAAAGATATTTTTCAGACAAAGCTGGGGATACTGTCTGTTTAACTGACATGCTTAGAGTCACCATCAGTAACTGACATGCTTAGAGTCACCGTCAGTAAGTAGATAGAGACTGAAGGAATCAAACCTTGGAGTACAGGAAGGAGACTGTTAAGAACTCCTAGCCTTAACCCTCTGAACTAACTGCCAGGCTCCTTTTTAGTGCCAAAGAAGGACCAATGGTCTCATGCCAAGTAATAGACCTCAGAGCCTTTAACTACTTCATCAACATAGAAACCTTTTATATGATCATGATGCAGCCAGCCTTTCCTTATTTAACAGGAGGAGACTGGATGCGCTTTTTGAGCCTCCAGGATGCTGATGCCTCTCTTCACATCAAAGTTCAATAAAAGTCCAGGAAGTTTCTTTGTTTCAAGGTGGGAGGCAGTCATTATTTCCAGACTCTGTTTGTGTTCACCACAGCCCTGAAGTTGTTCACTAAATGCATGCCTGTTGTGGCAGCTCACCAGAGGCTGTAGCCAATCTAAGCCTTCCCGTGTATAGAAGAATGGCTCCTAGCTGCAATTTCTATTCAGGCTCCAGTTACAGCACAAGAGTGACTAAACTGTTTGTTTTACTTACTAAGAAAGTCGAACTTGCAAAATCTTGGCTAATGCCTTCCGAGCTGCTTGCATTAGTTGGCTGCAGTTTGGATACAGAAACATGAAAGGCATATGTATCTACTAGTGAACAGAATACAATCCTTACAGGTCAAAGTAATGATGTTTCTAACTTCACCAACATTTTCTGGCAGTCTGGGTCTGAAGGTACTGGGTCTTATGGCCACATGTCTCTACTGCCCCAGATGTATTTACAAAATGTCTAGCTCCAGTGATGGCCTATTGCTGACTGCAAGATATTCACATTTTATATATCTAGGCAACTTGCTTATTTTTCCAGTCTTTTTCAAAGTGTCAGAGATTTCTCTCCTTCTGCCAGGGAGTGATGAGTTTGCTCATCCTAGGAGGGTAGGGGGTGCCTAGGAACTCCTTGGAGGAGAGAAGCCCTTGGACATGCCAAGGTGAACCCAAGGGGGAGGTGATGACAGTGGATCATAAAATAAAAAAAAAAAAAACTTTCAAAATGCAGTATGATGTAGAGCTAGGATGTCCTGATCTCCTTGTCAGCCCTGACCCTTATTAGAGTAATTCCAGTGGAGGTAGAAGGGATTAGTAGACCTGGCAAATGAGGTAGAGCACTGGGATTCTCTGATGGTCAGCTGCGAGAAAGGAAAAATTCACAAGTAAATAAAGAAGAAAATTCAGTCTTATTTTTTCCTTTCAATGAAAATATTAGCTGTTTCTAGAGCTTAATATTCAAAGCTAACACAATAGTAGTTCCCCAATATACTGGGAAGAAAAATGCAAGGATATAAAATCCTTTCTGGGAAAAGTGCCTGCCTTTCTTCCTCTCCAAAAAGGAGCAAATACCTTCTGTGTACCCTTCTGGTGTTAGATTGTGATGAAATGTAAAAGTACAAATGGTCAGAGGCATATATTGTGTAGCTGATGGTCTGGGAGAAAAAAACAAAAAAAATAAAGCACATGTATAAGATCCACACAAAGACAGGGGAGTATATTCACTTGCATATATAACAAAAAGAGTCTCAAAAGGAATCACAGCCAGAATTTCAGAGAACCAAGCACTGTTGGACGACAACACTTTGCCAATGATGATTTGCTGTCATACTCATCTTGTGCAAACCACTGCTAGCAGGCACTTATTAATCAGAATGGTGATGTTTAACTGTAATGTCAGGTAAAAAAAAGATAATGGCTGACTTCACTAATTTTACATACACTGCAGACCCCCTCTCACACAGTCATTTTCATTGCAGACAATCCCCGCACTAATCAATTGCAACAACTTTATGAATGTACCCATCTCAAGTATCTGTCAGTGTTAAAAATCACACCAGTAAAGCATTCCAGCTGGATTCACACAAATTGGCTCTACTTCTGCAAAGCCAGAATAAATATAGACAACATGTGTGGAATGCGTCTTCTCAGCTCACCTAGTGTTCAAATAAAGTATGCAACACACTGCACAGATCTTCATATGTCTTAACTTCGTCTTCTTATCTCAAGAATCAAGAAAAAAGCTAAAAAGTAATGGTGTACAAAGCACCAAAATCAGTGACCGTTACTGCCTTTATATAGCTAGAAACTTATTAGAACTGCAGGCTTTGCATCAGTATGTTTTTTGAAAGACTATTACGTATGAAACTAATGTCTCTTGTCATTCTTTAGTGATTGGCAATCCTCATTGATTTGCCTGCAAAACTGCAAGCTTTATGAGGAACAGACCAAAATATATGAAAATATCAGAGACATTTTGCTAAACCATGGACATTTAAGAGCCCCCCCCACACACACACACACACAGATATGAACATCAAATCTGATGTCAATTTTCATCTATTCTTGACTCTTGGGTAGTAACCAGTTCTGCTGTTATACAGCTCACGCCAGCCAAAAATCTCTCAAGATTCTACCCACAATACCCCCCTCTATATTACTTCAGCTGTCATTTGCCACTCTTCTCGCAAGACACATCAGCCGATTCCTCTCTCGCAGCTAAGTAAATATTTAAATTTGTAAGTCTTTCTACTTTCCATTTTCCTTGCTTTTACTAAAGATCTTTATTTTCTCATCGCTACCCACTTTTTCTTGAGTGAGTGAGTTAATTTCCATACCTGTTGGTATCCTTTCTCCTACCATCGCTCGTAGTCCCATGTCTACTGTTAGACAGTGTGTGTGGCTGTAGTTCTGCCTGTTGATCTCCCTTGATGTTCTTCATCTCACATTGCTGCAGTCCTAACTTGGTTGGTCGCCCGTGTCCCTCGGTCGCCCGGTCAGGTATAGGAGTATAAGGACGGAAGGCGCACTTGACTGACATCAAGAAGAGCGGGTACAAATGCGCATGACCCCACGCCATCCTCAGTCTTTTTGCGCATGGTCCGAGTGCCGCTAGTGCAAGTTGCAGTGGCGCTCTTTCTGTTTTTTTTTTTTGTCAGAGTTGTTTCAGTCAGAGTGTCAGAGTTGTTTAGTAATATTTTGGTTTTTTTTTTCTTTGGTTTTTACCGGATGTCAGAAAAAAATAACTGTATTTCTTGGAATAAACAGGATAACAGATACCAAGATTACCATAATTTGTTACCACGTTGTGTGTAGCACTTTGTGCCAGTTTGTTGTTAGTCGTTGTTTAGGCTTTGTGTTTGGGTTCAATAAACGCACTATTTTGTTGCTGGTTTGGTCTAATTGGATTAGTCTTTGGGAAGTGGTGCCGGTGCATGCTCCGGATGATGCTCAAGAGAAGCAAAGAGAAGAGAAGGAGAGAACAAGTTAGAGGAGGAGTCGTCCCCCCCGTTAGAGGCCTTTCCGAGAGGTGGAACCCGGTTCTTCCCGAGTGCCAGAGAGTGGAGTCCCAGGAGAAACTTTTACCCAGGGAGCCTCTGGCAGGGTAGATGGGGAAGAAAGTTTTATACTTCTTCCACTCTTGCATGAGCTTTGAATTGCCAGTTTCACATGTTGAAATATAAATATTATCTCCTTTTTACAATTGAAGTTGATGCTCTGGCGCTCGGTATTGATTGAAAATGATTAACAAGATTTAGTGCATGTGCATGTTTCTTGGGTAAGCATTCTTTGCAATGTGGTTTTGTTGTTTTTTTGAGTGCTCTACGGGTGGTGTGGCTGCCACTGGGTCAGTTCTTGGCGCAGGCATGCCTGGCTGCTGAATTATCAAAATTTATCTAAAACAAAACATTTGGATGCTCCTTTACAATCTGATGTCTTGTTTGTTTCTTTTGTTTGTTTGAAGCAGTTTAAAAGAAAATGGAAGGCTAAGTAAGAGTATAAGAGCTTAAAAGATTTTTTAAAGATTTTTGCAGGTTCAGTTTAGAAATTGGCCTACTAATATCCTTCTTATGATTCCCAGTCTAGGGGTAGATCTAGACGTGGCAGGGGCAGAGGTCAGGCTCTTTTCAGCCCCTAACAGGAGGAGTTCCTGCACAGTCTTAACAGACCCAATGACCTACCTTTCAGCTGCCAGAACCTTTCTCGCCTGACAGCACCTTGGGAGGAAGGGTTGGCACTTTTCAAAAGAAAATTGGATATAATTACCAAGACAGATGGGGGTTATGGATAATGCCATTACAGGTTATTTAGGTTTTATTTCCCTTTCCTCTTTCAAAGGCATGCCAGACATTCCTCAACAAGGAATAGAAGCAAAGCAAAAAAGCTCTGTTAGACATTCCCAAGTTCAAAATGTTGACGCACAACAGCTTTTTTACCTCTGCAAGCAAGGGATCACTGGATGGTAACTTTGGATCTCAAGGGGGGCTTACATGTTCCTATCAGACAGAGTTGCAGGAAGTATCGACGCCTGACTGGGACTTCTCTCTATCAGTTCTCTGCATTGCCCCTTGGCTTATCTACTGCGCCTAGAGTAAAGTTCTGGCTCCAGTGATAGCTTTCTTCAGGCTAAAGGGGATAAAATCTATCCTTATTTGGACGATTGCCCCTGATTGGCTCTCAAGGAAGGACGAGAGCTTCTTATCATTTGATATTATGTGAGCAGTGCTAAGATGCTCCTGGGGTATTCTGTAACGAATAAAGTCCAGTCTAGTACCCTCAAGACATGTGCTTTTTCTGGTAAGACTGAATACAGCAGCCCAGATGGCCTTTTTTTTTTAACAAACAAAAAAAAAGAATCTTCCTTTACTTCATCAACTATCTTCTTCAGTCCGGGCTGACTGGAGACAGTCCCTCAAGCCTTAGGGTTCATCATCATCATTCTTGGCTCTTCTGCCCCAAACTGCATAAGGAGAAGCTGCAATATGGTAATCAAAATGTATGGGCACACCACTGCAGGATCACTAGACTGTGCTTGAATAATACCTTGCATTCAAAAAAAAATTTTGTGTTTGTTGGGCTCAGGAATGTCACCAAGTGTCTCCTAAACTCTGTGACCCGCGAGGATTTAACGATAGATGCAGATTTCAGAAAGCTTCAGGGAGCTCATCTAAATGGAAAGTACAACTGTCATGTGGTACATCAACAAGCAAGGGGGAACACATTCTCTATGCAGGCAAGCAATGAATTTGTTTTTTGGAGACTGCTCTCTACAGCTCAATCTCATCAATCTTTTCCAGGTTTGGCACAGAAAAAATCTTCATGTGTATGCCTTTCCACCCTGCCCTCCTCCTCCAAAGGTACTTCTGAAGGTCACAGGACATTGGCCTCGACAGCACTGGTACCCATTACTGAGAAGTCTAGTCACGAAGCCTCCATGGCCTCAATGTCAAACTTTACTCTCTTCACCTAACAGCCCTGGCATATTCTGTTTTGAACCATAGAGGTCATCCTTTGTTCAAGCATTTTCTAGAGGGGGAAGAATATAAGACCCCCCAGAGCTCCCTCCTACTCCTGCTGATCTCAATTTTGTGTTGGAGAAACTCTCTCTAACCTTTTGAGCCTGCTGCAGCTGCTGTGCTTTTTGTTGGCCATTACCTCTGCAAGAAGGGTTTCTGAATGCAGGCCCCTTATAACAGTTGAGCCTTTTCTTAATTTTCCATAGATAGGGAATTATCTTTTTATACTAATCCTTCATTTATGCCTAAAGTGGTTTCTAGTGGCTTTTAAACCAAACTTTTCATGCCTACTTTTTTTATGCAAATCCAAATCCCCAAAATAAAAAGGAAAACTTTAGATGTACACAGATGTACACAGGCAGTTTATTATTTGGACAGAACTAAAGCAGTCAGTTCAGGTTAGTTATTAGTTTTTTTTTTTGTGTTGTCAGGGCAAGCCAAGCCGTCAAAACGCCTCATTCCACAAGGGCTACTGCACTTCAACAGCCTTTTTTGGGGGGTGGCAAAGGTCCTCCCTTACCTCTGCTTTGGGATTCTAAAAGTGTTATGGCGTCGGTCATGCGCATTTTGTACCCTGGGCGTCTGATGTCATTTTTATTTGTCATCAACATGGCAGACAAGTCCAAGGGCATGACTGGTTTTAAGAAGTGCCAGGACTGCGGGCGGAAAATGCTCAACCCCGATGGATACAGTAACATGAAAGGCATATGCATCTACTAGTGAAAAGAATACAATCCTTACAGATCAAAGTAACGATGTTTCTAACTTCGCCAACATTTTCTGGCAGTCTGGGTCTGAAGGTACTGGGTCTTATTGCCACATGTCTCTACTGCCCTCGATGTATTTACAAAATGACTAGCTCCAGTGATGGCCTATTACTGACTGCAAGATATTCCCATTTGTATCTATTTGGACAACTTGCTTATTTTTCCAGTCTTTTTCAGAGTGTCAAGAATCTCTCTCCTTTGGCCAGGGAGTGATGAGTTTGCACATCCAGGGAGGGCAGGGGGTGCCTAGGCACTCCTTGGAGGAGAGAAGCTCTTGAACATGCCAAGGTGAATCCAAAGGGGGAGGCGATGACAGTGGATCATAAAATAAAAAAAAAAAGCTTTCAAAATGCAGCATTGTCGAGCTAGGATGTCCTGATCTCCTTGTCAGCCCTGACCCTTAGCAGAGTAATTCCAGTGGGGGCAGAAGGGATCAGTAGACCTGGCAAATGAGGAAGGGCACTGGGATTCTCTGATGGTCAGCTGCAGGAAGGGAACAATTCACAATAAAGAAAGAAGAAAATTCAGTCTTACTTTTTCCTTTCAATGAAAAAAAACAGCTGTGTCTAGAGCTTAATATTCACCGCTAACAAAATGGTAGTTCCCCAATATACTGTGAAGAAAACTGCAAGGATATAATAATCCTGTCTGGGAATAGTGCATGTCTTTCTTCCCCTCCGAAAAGGAGCAGTTACCTTCTCTGTACCCTTCTGGTGTTAGATTGTGATGAACTTAAAAGTACAAATGGTCAGAGGCATATATTGTGTAGCTGATGGTCTGGGAGGAAGAAAACAAAGCATATGTATGGGATCCACAGACGGACAGGGATTATATTCACTTATATAAGAAAGAGTCTCAAAAGGAATCATAGCCAAAATTTCAGTCACAGAGCCAAGAGCTGTTGGACGACAACGCTTTGCCAATGATAATTTGCTGTCATACTCATCCTGTGCAAACCACTAGCAGGCACTTATTAATTAGAATGGTGATGTTTAACTGTAATGTTAGGTAAAACAGATAATGGCTAACTTAACTAATTTTACATACACTGCAGACCCCCTCTCACACAGTCATTTTCATTACAGACAATCCTCACATTAATCATTTGCAACAACCTTATTGAATGTACCCACCTCGGGTATCTGTTAGTGTTAAAAATCACACCAATAAAGCATTCCAGCTGGATTCACACAAATTGGCTCTCCTTCTGCAAAGCCAGAATAAATACAGAGAACATATATGTGGAATGAATCTTCTCAGTTCACTTAGTGTTAGAATAGAGTGTGCAACACACTGCTCTGATCCCCATATGTCATAACCTCTTATCTCAAGAATCAAGAAAAAAGCTAAAAAGTAATGGTGTACAAAGCATCAAAATCAGTGACAGTTACCGCCTTTATATAGTTAGAAACTTACTTGAATAGCAGGCTTTGCATCAGCATGGTTTTTGAAGGACTATTGCGTCTGAAACTAATGTCTCTTGTCATTCTTTAGTGATTGGCAATCCTCACTGATTTGCCTGCAAAACTAGAAGTTTTATGAGGAACACACCAAAATATGATGAAAAAAATCAGAGACATTTAGCCAAACCACAGACATTTAAGAGCCCCTTTGCCCCCTCACACACACATATAGATGTGAATATCAAATCTGATGTTGTCAATCTTCATCTATTCTTGACTCTTGGGTAGTCTGTTCCAATCCTTTGAACCGGTTCGGCCATTATACAGCTCACGCCAGCCAAAAATCTCTCGTGCAAAGACTCTACCCACAATGCCCCTCTCTATATTACCTCAGATCTTGTTTGCCGCTCTTATCACAAGACACATCCCCAGATTCTCCTCTTGCACCTAAGTAAATATTTAAATTCATTAAGTCTTTCTATGTTCCATTTTCCCTGCTTTTACTAAAGATCTTTATTTTCTCATCTCTACCCACCTTTTCTTGGGTGTGAGAGTTAATTTCCTTACCTGTTGGTATCCTTTCTCCTACCATTGCTGGTATTCCCCTCTCTACTGTTAGGTAGTTCCTTTTTGTACCATAGTTGGTGATATCCTCACCTTTCTACCTTTCTTACCTAATTTTTAGGTAGTTCTATCAATCATTGTTGGTAGAATTTCTTTGTTCTACCGTGTGTGTGTTTGTGTGAGACTATAGTTGTGCATGTTGATCTCCCTTGTTTTTCTTTGTCATCCACATGGCAGACAAGTCCAAGGGCACAATTGGTTTTAAGTAGTGCCCGGAATGCGGATGGAAAATGCCTTAGTCCAATGGGCACTCCATCTGTGTTTATTGTTGAGGTGCTCCTCATTTAGACTTGGAGTGCTCCATCTGTCGGACCTTCAGTACTAGGGGCTTGGTAGAATGGCAAAATAAATTAATTCTTAAATGTCTTATTAAGGCTCCCTTCGAAGAAGCCTTATCCAAGGCCAATACAGTTCCAAAGGCCTCTGGTTCCAAGACTAGTCAGTCAGTACCAACTTCTCCATCGGCACTGATGACAAAAAAACATAGCCCTCTTCTGCTGGTTCCTCCTTGGAACAGAAAGCTAAGATTCCAAAGCTCTCAGAATGGCTTTCCTCCCCGGCACCAGCCACTACATCAGCGCCATCAGCACTGGTTTCGGCACAGACTTCTTCAGCTTCCTGGTCGGTGTCGACATTCCAACTGCACCGCTGCAGACTTTACCCTCTCCTTTGGTGCTGAAAAACAAACCTGTCTACATACGCAGGACAAGTTACTTCCCTTCCATTGACCCTTTTATGGTTGTCTTCCTAGTCCTTTTGTGGAAAGGCCAGAATCCCCCTCTGGATTGTGTGTTAGATCTTCCAGGAGTCTCACTGAAGTAGATGTAGTGAGGTGGGTGGACCACCATCTGATGGTTAGGAGTCTCTCTAAATCCTCCCAACCCCAACCCCCTCTCCCATCTGGAGTAGGGATGTTTTCTCCCAGGAATGCACCAGTTCTTCCTCCTCGGAAGCTTTAGAGCTTTCCACTCCAACCACTCAGACTACAGTTGCTCCGGCACCAACAATCCCTTTGTTTTCGATTATGGAGTCGGCTCTGACTTCTTTGGTTCCATTTGAACCAGCGGGCTCCCGAGATGGTGATTTTGCTAGTTGGACCCGAGGGGTATGACTCAGCTCCTGTTTTTTAATCAATGTCATCCTTACAGCTTGGCTCTCCAATGGCTGAGGGCCCTTCCTCAGCTCCTGCTTTGGATGTGGGTCTCTCAGAGCAGGGTGTGACCTCGGTTCTGAGTTTGTCTCTCATGGTTATGGGTTCCCAGCCCTCTTTGCGGGGGGGGGCTGCCTTCCAAGCAGTGGAGAGACCACTGGCCACCACAGGTTCTCAGGTGACTCCTGCTGTATTGGAGCATCATCCACTGACCCCTTCTTACCTGGAGCTTCCACCAACATCCATGCCTGGACACTGAGCACCAAGGCTGCAAGAGATCCCAGCAAAGGATCACTCCTTTTCCAAGGCCTCCTCAGAAGAAAATGTGTAAGAGGAAACACCTAGACTCTCCTGAAGAGTTCGTCACTGAGAACACAGATTTCGATGATGGGAAGGGTTCTTTCTGGTCATTTAAGTCTTCCTTTATCAGTGCTCCCTTTGGATCTTCTTTATTTAGCCCTAAAATCAAAGAAACTCTAGCCAGGTATGAGAAAGATAGGAAGACCCTCTCTGCAGTGGGTATACATTTTTCTACTCCCCAACGATCATACTCTAGGAAACGGAGGAGAGGAAGATGTGGATCAAGAAGTTCCAAGGGCCTTTCCAGGATGCACATGGTGGAGGCTCACCTCAGGCAGAGGGGGGAGCTCTAATGGAAGACGCCAACCCTGAGGCAGAGTTGGCATGCAGAATCAGCATTCCAGAGATTCTTTCTCTGGCCAGCACTCCTGAAAGGGGGCCTGATTGCTTACCTCTAGAAGCACAAAACCACAATGAAGTAATGCTGGGATAAATGGTCCTACAGAAACTAATACACAAAATCCAAGGAACAGTAGGACCACTGCACGATTCAGGCTTAATTTAAGAATGCAGCCGAGTCAATCATTTAACATAAAAACATGTAAAACTGTATTAAAAGGTGAGCGCTTTCACAAAGTTGCTTCAGACCATAAATCAAAGAGAAAATACTGATTCAGTTATGTAGCACAGTCTAAGGCAATTAGAATAATTATCCAGTTGCTATTGGTTCACATTCTCAAGTATGAGTCTGATGATCTCCTTAACATGTTTAGCTAATGCATTGTTGGGACAGCCTGTTCTGATGTTATACAAGTGCTCTCTTATACAGTATTTGGGGCACCTGTTCATCTTCCCTATATAGAATGCTTGTCATTCCCACAAATAGCTAAACAGACAATGTTAGCAGTGTTGCAATTTGCTGAAACAGTAAATTTAAAAACACAACCATTATCCGGATGTCTAACCCAAGAGGTCTCCTTAATATGTATGTAATAGCTACATTGCTTACCTGATAGAGTGCCTATAGTCACATTTTGGGTATTTGTTTCTACACTCTTGGGGCAGCATAACATCCTCTTAATACTTCTCTTATTTTTAGAAAAAAATGAAGGTGTGTCACCATTTATATCCCTTATCTTAGGTTCTACTGTGAACCACTCATTGAAGAAGATGTGGCGGAAAACGGACAGTCCATAGTTTGGAACATTTCTTCAAAGTTATTAACTGTTACTCAAACTGTTTTAAATAAGGGGTGAGCTTCATACCCACACAGCATGCAGGTTTACGTGACACCACAGTGGACATGAAGCTTTTTTATTAGGAGTACTGTACTTAATCTTGTGTATGCTGGGGCAGGTTATGATGGTAATACTCCACAATTTAAATGCTCTAGCACATTTATGCCCGCCCTTCATCCAGTGTTAGAAGTATTTGGACATTGATATTTATGCTTTTTTTGCTGATAATAATAAGGGGAGAAACTTTAAGAATTTAACCCCGTGTGAATATAAAGCATTGAATGATTTAGTAAAAGACACCACCCTTGTCATATGACCAGCTGACAAAGGAGGTTTGATTGTAATTATGGATAGAGTGTTCTACTCTGAGTCGATGAAGACAATGTTGAATGACACTTCAGTGTATTCAGTTAGAGATTATACCTTTATCAAAAGCATACAGAATAGGATATTAACTACGTTGAATGATTGTCTAATGAGTAGATTGATTACTGTAGACCTTTATAATTATCTCTGTGTGACCAACCCCCTTATACCTTTGATCCAAGGGCTTCCTAAAATACTGGGAGAACAAATATATTATTTCTAATACAGAGCTCAATGATAAGATTCTGTTCTGTCATAGATTTTGTGGATGATTTATTCCTTATTTGGAAAAGTACACCTGCAGAATTATCTAGGGTTTTTTGAATAGGTCAGTCACACACAGCCCTTTTTGAAATTTATGATAACTTATTCACCAATCAAGATTAAGTTTCTTGATGTTTGTATATGAAGAACTGCTGATGGATCCATCAGGATGGGCGTTTATAGAAAACCTTGTGCTCAGAACACCTATCTCCATAGGAAAAGCATGGATCGTCCACACATATTCCGTAATGTGGTCAAAGGACAGAGCATGCAACTCTCAACATTGCATGCATGTGACTTTGATTTTCAGACAGAGCTAAGTAATTTACGAATGAGATTCAGGGAAAGAGGGTATTCAGACAGAGATCTGGACATCCCCTTTAAAGAAGTAGAGATGATGAGAAATTGGACTGCAAAGCCTTATTTCTCTGATCAATCTGATGTTATTGATAATAGGAGTGATTCTGCCAGACATCCCTGGCCCATGATGTTACATTATACTAATGAATATAATAGGATAACCCAAATTATTAAGAAACATTGGCATATCTTAACAGTAGAACCTAAGATTAGAGATATAATTGGTGACACACCTTCATTTTGTTCTAAAAATAAGAGAAGTATTAAAAGGATGTTATGTTATCCCAAGAGTGTAGAAACGAATCTCCAAAATGCGACTATAGGCACTGTATTATGTAAACAATGTAACTATTGTATATATATTAATGAGACCACTTGGTTTAGACATCCAGATAATGGTCATATTTTTAAATTTTCTGTTTCAGCCAACTGCAACACTGCTAACATTGTCTACTTAGCTATTTGTGGGGAATGCCAAGCATTCTATATAGGGAAGACAAACAGGTGCCTAAAATATCGTATAAGAGACCACTTGTATAACATCAGAACAGGGTGCCCCAACAACGCTTTAGCTAAACATGTTAAGGACAAAAGAGATCATCATACTTTTAAGTTTATGGTTATAGACATTGTGGTACCTACAACTAGGTTAGGGGACATTAAAACCAATACTGAGTCTGTAGAGGCTAAATGGATCACAAGACTGAAGGCTGATTGCAGAAAACGCCTGAATGACCGGGTCTCTCTCTACCCCTTCTTAAAGATTAAGGGGGTATGTTAGTATTAGTTTATTTGTGTATTATTTACTTTTGAAACATGTTTCTTTAAGTCTCGTACTTGAGAATGTGAACCAGTAGCAAATGGATAATTATTCTAATTGTCTTGGACTGTGCTATATAACTGATTCAGTGTTTTCTCTTTGATTTATGGTCTGAAGAACCAACTTTGTGAAAGCGCTTACCTTTTACTAAATTTTACATGTTTTTATGTTAAGTGATTGATTCGGTTGCATTCTTGAATCAAGACTGAATTGTGCAGTGGTCCTACTGTGCCTTGGATTTTGTGTATTAATTACCTCTGGAATTGGTCAGGGGAAGATTTTCTCTGCATTCAAGAGCCTGGCAACAAATAACCACAGATGCTTGGGTGCAGAAAATTATTACCAGAGGTTATTCTATCCTCTTCATTCTTTATCCACGATCTCTAAAAAGGCTGCCTAATGTTCCACCCAATCAGAGGGACCAAGAATCCTTAGAAATCTAAAAGGTGCTAGAAAAAGAGTTATCGAAGTCCCACTAGACCAGATAGGATCCGGATTTTACTCAAGGTTCTTTTTAGTGCCAAAAAAGGAGGGGACTGGAGACCAGTACTGGATCTCAAGCCTTTTGAACAAATTTGTTCCAACAATCCATTTCCAGATGGTCACAGTTCAGTCTGTGCTTCCCTTTCTACAGGAAAATGATTGGATGGGCTCTATAGACCTTCAAGACACATATTACGACTTAAAGATGGACAAACGCTCCAGAAGGTTTCTTCACTTTCGGCTAGGAGCCAGTCACTTTCAGTTCAGAGTGCTGCCCTTTGGCCTCACCACAGCCCCCAGGGTGTTCACCAAATGTATGGCAGCAGTAACAGCTCACTTGAGACTGCACAGATTCCAGGTGTTTCCTTATCTAGACAACTGGCTCATCACCACTTCCCCCATGCATCTACTGCTTCAAGCAACAGAATTCATTCTGCATTTGTTTGTGTGCCTGGACATCACAGTCAGTCAATTAAAACCTCAGCTAAGCCTCACTCAAGATCTAGAATTCATAGGAGCTCATCTGAACACCTTCTCTTGTGTAGCCTTCCTTCCTCAGCACAGATTACAGAAGATAAAATCCCAAGTACATGCTATTCTGTGCAGCAACAAAGTTCCAGTGCAAATAGTCCTTCAAGTGTTGTGTCCCATGGCAGTGACCATCACTCTGGTCATACTAGCAAGATTCCACGTGCGGCTATTAAAATGGCTTCTAGCATCACAGTGGTCTATTGTAACCCATCCAGTGAACTACCCCATTCTTATCACCAGCCACTGTAAAAAAAAAAAAAAAAAAAAAAAAAAAAGATCTGTCCTGGTAGATGGAATCTGAAAAAATCCTTTTAGACCATCCCTTTGTCCTTCCTCAACCCAAAGCCATAGTGACCACAGATGCCTCCCAGATGGGGTGTGGGGTGGCATTACCTGGGAAGAACAGTCCAAAGCACATGGTCTCCAATAGACTCTAACCTGCATATCAGCGTTCTGGAGTAGAGGGCTGTGCTGCTAGCGTTGTAAGCCTTTCAATCTGTCCTCCATGGTCTGGTACATCAACAAACAGGGCGGAACAAAGTCTTACCCCTTGTGCTGATAAGCCCTCAGAATGTGGCAATGGGTGATTTTCTCCAACCACTTTCTTATAGCAATGCACATCCCGGGGAGTTCCAGCATGATTGCAGACAAATTGAACAGGTCAATACTTATGCCTCACGAGTGGTCTCTCAATCCCAGAATAGTGAGAAAGATTTTTCGTAACTGGGGCCAGCCTTGCTGTGAACTATTTGCATCATCCCAAAACAGGAAGTGCAGAAGCTACTTTGCCCTAATTCCCCCACAGGGAGTGTCCCAGAGAGACGCTCTTCTCCTCAATTGGCCCCCGGGTCTCCTGTATGCCTTTCCCTCTAATTCTACTCTTTCTCAAAGCAACCAGGTTGAGAAGCAAAGTGATCCTCATTGCACTCTGTTGGCCTTGACAGATTTGGTTCCCCTCCCTATGGCCTCATCTAGTTCACCATCCTTGGATTCTGGACCCAGTTCCAGACCTGCTGTCCCACCCTCAGGGACTTGTACATCCGAACCTCCAAAATCTCAAGTTGACAGCTTGGTTCCTCCAATTCTACAAGTCACCAGGCATAATGATTTATCTTCCCTGGTGCAGAAAATTCTTCTGCCTTCCACAGACCATCCACCAGGAAACTCTACCTCAGTAAATGGAAGAAATTTTCAACCTGGGCATATGATAATAATCTCAACCCTTTCTCCACACACGTGGAAAGAGTTCTAGAATTTCTAGCCATTCTTTTTGATTGAGGATTCTCAGCTTCCACGATTATGATTCAATTAGCTGCCATCTCTTAACTTTCATAATGCTTTTGAGAATCTACCTCCGATTTCACATAGATTATGTAAAGTGTTCCTCAAAGAAGCTCTGCATTTAAAGCCTCTGTTTAAAGACCCTCTACCCCCATGGGATCTGTTTATTGTTCTTCAGTCACTGGTGCTTCCTCCCTTTGAACCAGCAGCGACATGCAGCTTAAAGTTTCTTTCGTGGAAAACACTTTCTCATAGCTATTACCTCTGCAAAACGAGTCTATGAGATTCAGGCTTTATGTTCAAAACCCCCTTATTTAGTTTTCCATAAGGATAGAGTTTCACCCAGAACCAATCCATCCTTTCTACTGAAGGTGGTTTCAGAATTCAACATTAATCAAACCATCAACTTACTTGTTTTCTTTCCTAACTTTACCAACTAAAGTGGATATTGCTTACATTTGCTGGATATTCACAGTTACGTTTCTATCTCAATAGGACTGAAGAATGTAGAAAATCAGACCAGTTGTTTGTATCCTTTTCTGGCGTAACTTTAGGGAAATCACTCTCCAAAGTTACCTTGTCAAAATGACTAAGAGACTGCATTACTTACATATATAACAAAAAGAGTCTTAAGTTATCTGTGCCTGTCAGAGCACATTCCACCAGATCAATGGCCACTTCAGCAGTTTTCCATTCTAAGGCTTCCATGAAAGACATATGAGCAGCAGCAACATGGGCTACTCCACATACCTTTATTACTCATTACAAACTGGATTTGGTCTCCAGAGGAAGAGCTTCCTTTGGTTCTATGGTTCTCGGAAATATCCTTTCTTAGGACTGTCCAGGATCTAAAGTAGCTGGGGACTCTCTCCCAAGAGTCAAGAATAGATGAAGATTGACAACATCAGATAAAGAAGTTATGTTCTTACCATAACGTTCCATCTGTGTTGTTAATCTTCATCTGTTCTCGGCATCCCTCCTCCTTCCCCTTCCTGTTAATTCCTGGAGGATTGATCACTTGTCCTGGGATCCCTGTTAGGTTTCACCTTGGACATGTCTTCTTCATGTTTTGTAAAATTCTTCTGTTTTTCTTTATAGCTGCAAACTTGATCTGAGGTAATACAGAGAGGGGCATTGTGGGCAGAGTCTTAGCTCGAAAGATTTTTGGCTGGTGTAAACTGTATAATGGCCGAACTGGTTCTGAGGATCAGAACAGACTACCCAAGAATCAAGTTTAGATGAAGACTGACAACACAGATGGAACGTTATGGTAAGAACTTAACTTCTTTTTATAGTCACTTGTTTGACTGTAACTTTTCACCCTTGAATCACTTATTGCAATTAAATGAATGAATAAATATATAATAATTGCCTGTATGGCAGTTATTTATTTATAGCCACTTTATTGAATGCATACACCTCCTGATATCTGGCAGTGTTAAAAATCACATCAGTAAAGTATTCCAGCTGGATTAACACATAGGTTAATAGAAGATTACTACACTAACTGCTTCAAAGCCCTTACAAGCCTAGCCAATATAACCCAATTTTACCCAGTATATAGCCCATAGGAGAAGATGATGGCATGGATTTGTTCCTGTGCCTTGAGTATCTTGCAGATCATCCTTGTCCATAAGGGACATAGGCCCTAAGGGACATAGGCACTACCCCAGGTGCAAATTTGTGATTCCCCATCCCTTGATCAATGTTGCATTTTAAGAGGGTCAGAGAAGGGCTCTGCTTAACATGAATAGGAAGCCAGTTCCGAAGAAGAGGCAATCTCTGAGATTCGTCTCTCCAGCATGTTTTACTTGAGTCACTGACTAAGTTTAGATCTCTAGATCAGGTGATTCTTGTGCCATTTGACTTCCAGATGTGTAGCAACTCCATCAGGGCTGGATTTGTGAGTGCCTTGTAGGTCAGGCATAGGTTACCTCTTAATATTCAATAGGTGACAGAGCAAAGGGATAGGGCTTTTAGCCTAACCGTATACAACGTATTTTCTTTGTGAGGAACCTCAGAGGTCGCTCTAGCTGCTGTAAGTGCCTAGTCAAGTACATGCCAAATAGCGCATTGTACTCGATTATTGGTATAATGAGGGCTGAGTACAGAGGGGACTATACTTTCCTTGGATCTGGACACCATACCTTTACTTATAAGTGGAGCCATGTAAAAGGACTTCCTCACCAATGTGGACACATGGCAGTCAAAGTTCAGGCTACTATTTATCTGTATACCTAGATCTCTCACCTCTGAGTCTACTTAGGGGTATGCTATTGATGATATAATTTGCAGGGGTATTTGACTTTCCAAAGATTATGGCACTGCATTTTTTTCTCATTTAGTTTTAGGCCATGGTTCTTGTACCAGTCATTTTTCTGATCTAGACCCTCCAGAAAGATATCTACATTGTTGGTGGATTCAATAATTGCTGATGACTGCAAGGAAGGGGCAAACTTTTGTCATCCAGAGGCCTTCCAGATTAGCCTGGACTTCAGAGAAGCCACACAAATTGACTACTTCTGCAAAGCCAGAATAATAGCTGCTCATCTTGAACAGATGACAACAGTGACCATCATTTTCATCCACAGACAACCCCTCTGGAATTTTACACATAACACAAACACATGTATACACACACACACACACACTTTAAGTACTTGCTTTTCTACATGCTGGCAATAGCAGCCAGTGTGCCTGTAACAAACACAAAAGTCATCCCTCTCTCCTGTCTCTGCATTGTATGGATTAATTCCTTTAGTTCAGTCTCAGACTGTCTCATGCACTTGAGACAGCCTTTGCCAATAGGAAGGGCTCCGTACGGTTTCTTACAGCAGTCCAGCAAGAAACTTTTTTTGTATTGTTTCTGACTTCTACAGAAGGCAGGAAAATATGTAGTAAGGCATGATTGCCTTTTTCCCAGTGTGGAGTAGTAGTAGTGCTGGGCTATTCTGAAAACAGTCCAGCAAGCAGAGTAAGAGAATTTGAATTGCTGTAATGGTAACATTTAATTTTATAGATAAAAAAAAGGCAATTTAAAAATGCAGTTTGTTTTCTTTTTTTAGTAATGGGGACTACAGCCCAGCAGGCAGTACCATGAACCACCCCTGTTTAGGACAGTATGGTAGCTTATCAGTTAAGATATCTTCATTATAGCTCGGGGGTCTGTGGTTTGATCCTAATCCCCAGTCAAGTCACTGTTTGTGTGGAGTTGGCATGTTTTCTCCATGTTTGCATGAGTTTTCTCTGGTACTACAGTTTTCTCCCACCAGAAGCATGCTGTTTGGGCACTTTATTGATTGAAGACAGTCATATATATTGTCCTTGTGGCCTGAGTCATGGCTAAAAAAGATCTATGATGGCCAGTCCACTTATATGGTTAACAGATGAATACTTGACACTACTTCAATCATACTTTTCTGACAATCCTAGAACATCATGCTCCAATGCGTTCTATAAGAATTAAATCTAAAACAGCCCAATGGCTAATGCCACCAGAACCTAATCCTATCCTTACAAGAAACAAAGCCAGGATAAAATGGGCGCACTCTAAAAAAATACAACTGATTATTTTCAGAGAAATTTACAGAAAAAATAAAAAAAAGCCATACAAGACAAAAAAAGAACTTTTATACTCAGACATCCAACATCCCTACACCAAACCACCCACATAAAATTGGACTATAATACACTGCTATCACCAGAAAAAGTTGCTACCAAAAAAACTCATTGATTCAAACCCTCATTGGAAATTACAAAACAGCTAATGCTCTTTAATACTTTTAATAAAGCTAGCATAAAGCTTAGCCCTCCAATACTGAACTGACCTAACCCAAATAGCTCCCACCCCCATTCCTCCCCCCCATACCCCCATCACCCATATCATACATACTTATCAAAATTAAAAAAAACAACCTTCAAGCAATCAAAGCTACAATGCAACCAGCCGAAAATTGGAGCAAAAGCCATAGCTTACCCCCCCATCTCCATATTGATTAACAGGACCCATCATGATGGAAAATCTCTTATATTATATCTCTTCTCTTTATTTTATGGAACTTGAGATTATCTAATTCTCTTAATACATTCTAACTTTTCTTCTCACCACTCTACTATTAGATGGAGAAAAAAAATACAAAAGAATGCTAACACAAACAGGTACTAAATCACCATAAATACATGGTTTTCAACATGGTTTACAGCCCTTTCCAGCCTTACATGGCTTTATCGACTTTCCAATACAACTACTAATAACATACTAATCTTATAATAACCAATAAATAATAAATTTCCCTAATTCTTCGTCCTCTACCAGCTAAAAACAAACTCTCTCTCAAGCTTCCAACAAAGTCTTTGTCCCTCTCTTTTCTTAAATTGGTCTACATCTTATCTGAATCATATTAACAGGCAGTATCAAAACAGGCACCTCTCTGGCATATCCATCTCTCTGATCTCCTTAACCATCTCTCTGATCTTCCTCAGGGCTCTATACTATTTTCCTACTATATTCCATCTTTATAAAGCTACTTTACCTTACTACTCCTCTCATAGCTTCTGCTGATTATCAATATGCTGATACTACCATTATCTTCAGAACTTTATCAGTCACAGAATAATCACTTCACTATACAAATCCCTCTCTTCCCATACCTTTTCCTCCTTCCACTGTCCAAAACCTTTAACCTGTAAAACCATCTTAAACTCCTGATTTTTCCCACCCACCATCTTGTCCCACATCTAATCCGCCCTCAATCACAGCCAACAATGGCATCCTTATCTCCCAACCAACCCCATGAACTACTCCATACTACTGACAACAACAATCCACAACCAAAACAAATAAAATCACTCTAGTCTAAAATAAAGCTCTAAATCTTTCCTTACTCCAGAAGTTGTATATATGGAAGCAGAACCCCATGCCAGGCCACTATAGCTAGAACCCTCCCCTCCCCTCTTAAATCCTTCCTAAAATAAACTAAACACCAATCTAAAACCCAATATAATATAACCTTATAATATTACACTCTTTGCTACAACATTTTGCCAGATTTGCTACAGGAAACCCATAGGCTTCTAACCTTACCTAACCTTAAACTATAGTAATCCTCTTTATACAAAATTACTAACTAAGCTAATTACTTGCCCATCCAATTATTCCATCCCAGACAATACCCCAGCTCTCTCAACCTCATATAACCCTATAAAAACTATAAGAACCTCAAAACTGCATATCCTCATTCTTTTCTCTAGGTGAACTCTTCCTAGGTCTCACTTCTCAGCCTCACCCTCCAAACTAACTTCCACTACCTCAACTGGAATCCCCTACCACTTCAAATCACAACTTAAAACATCAATAAACTTATTTAATTTCTTTTTTACCACATGCTTTTTTCTTACCATAACCTTTTCTTTTGCCTTTCCAACCTCTAATTGAGATTTTTTCCCTGCTCTGAGATTCTCGTACTCTCTATTCTCTACAAGCTGTTTACTTACCCTCAAGCTGTTTAAAGATCTTCACTTCTAAATACTGTAACTTTTAAAGATGTATTAGAATAACTTTAGTATCTTTTTATACTACATATTATATTTTATGTTTAGTCTGTAAAATAATACTTTTCTAACTATATTTGTACTCAAATGTTCTTAGATTATTTAAGTTCAAATGTTAAGTATATTAACCGTTATATTTGTATATGTGTTATTAGATTATATTTTTGTATTGTTTTCTTACTATAGTAGTACTGTAGAGGAGTTTTTTCTCTTTAGTAGTGTACTAATGGACATGTATCCAGTTGCCCACTGAAAAGTAACAAAAAATAAATTTATCTTCCTTTGTTTAAATTTTATAGGGGGTGCAGTATATAAAACATATTAGATTAATACCGCAATCAAAGGCTGTTTGCCTGTGAAAGCTTTAAGAAACAAAGTAATAATAGGTTTGAGCCCCAGCAGGGTGCCCTGAAAATTGTTCAAGACCATCTTCCAGTAAAAGAAGAAATGCTTCAAAGTCTATAAGAATGTGAACTGAATTAGGTCCACATCCTCTTCAGCACTAAACTGATTCTTAAGCAGTCTACTATATACAGAGTAAGGAAATAATCGTGAACCAAATTTTGAAGTGGACTCCACTATGGTGACTTGATACTGCCTCTGGCTTGGAACATACCTTCTTTGAAATCTAATAAGAAAACCTGCTAACTCGTTAGCTCCCATGCCAACATAAATCCAGACTTATGTCCATTTATTTTTTTCTGTGACTACTAATAGATCCTGTCAGCTATGCAGTCCTTCAAAATTTGTTACAGTAAAATCAATAATCCAGCTCACTGTACGATTCTGTTTTATCCAAGGAAAACCACAAGGGATACAACCACCAGCAATCTACCATAAACCACTCCTTCATAATCAAACTCTTCTGGAATTATGTCTGTTATAACAAACAAGCTGTGTTATCACCCGTGCACTAATGACTGGCCCATATAAGCCAGTAGCCTCCCTTATATCCGCTAACATTCAGCCACTGAAGGCATCTCCTGACTTTGTGTATTCTTCCAGAGATAGGTTTTGGATGTGTTTTATGTATGCATGTTAACCAATAACACTTCACTTATATAGTAAACTCGAGTAACTAGCACTCTCAAGCAAGCAGGAAAAAAAAAATCGAAGAAACACAGTAGAATTATGTGTTGCACTTTCTGCCCCCCCCCCCCCCCCTACACACACACACACACACACAGAAACATACCTTACATTTTTAGAGTTTTAGAGTTTCAAAAAGGAAGATAGGAATAAATTCCCTCTCCCCAACCTGAGAGCAAGTCAAACCAAACAAGTAGTATAAGGTACATTATTAGTCAGGCCCATTTTTAATAGCAACTCTCAAGCAAACAAAAACTACAGCTGTCCAGCATCTACCAATCCCTATGGGTGCCGGTTAACTTTAGAGTTTACTGTAATAGGATTTAATCATATCCTCACTGGAAATGGGGCATTTCCCATCATTATTAGCTATAGCTCTATGATCCAAGTCATGTCTTACTAAAATCTTCTGAACACCTATATGCACTTTGTGTTTAACAGTTATGAGTGAGATAGCTCATGACCTAGATGTGCCCCTTAATACTTCTGCTAGTGTTTTACTCCAGAACTTAATACAATTCAAGGGAAAGGCAATGCAAAGGCACATTTGAAACTGAAGAAGTCCCTCTGAAGCAACTGTTGGGGCTGGTACCTCAAGTGTCAGTACTGCTTGGTATGTAAAACCTTTCCAGACTGACAGAGATGTCCTTTCATTCCACAGTGCATGGCCCTTCCTGTTTCTATCCTGTCTTTCTACTTCAAAAAGCTGCATGTTTCAATTTAAAACAATGCAAGGGTCTTTGTGCTGCTGAAGTTACTTGTTCTTAATATCTTTATAACTATATCTTTTGATCTTGTTACCTTCTTTAGAGTTTTTCCTTGACCAAAAAAAGAAAATCTTATTTTTCTTTCCTACCACACACATTTTCCTACTTGGGTTTAGGGTCTTTCCCAAGTCGTTTTCATTATCTTTGCCATGGCTCTTTATCAGGAGTGTAAGATCAGATAATGTGAGCCCCAACAACTTGAAAACTGAAGTTTGAGTCCATCAGAAAAACAGCACATTTTACCAGTTTTCTGCCTAGGCGGGATTAAACAGTGGTGACTCATGCTTGAATTCCAGCTGGACACTGGAAGAGCAGTGGCAGATGAGAGTGAGAGTTTGCAGATTACATTAGCTTGTTCATCTGGCCGTGGGGGGTGCTGAACTTGGTCAATCAAACTGCTCCTGTGCAAGACTTCAAGGGCTCCTGAACCAAGAGATGTAGATTAGAGTCCCAAGCCAGTAAAGTAGCCCTCACACGCATCTGACTGGAGCACATACTGTGGAGAAATCATAGAATGCCCCCATGATGTAGTAGTAGGAGGTCATGTTAATGGGGTTAGGGACCTAACCACAAAACTATGGAGGGTTACTTGTGTGATGTCTCCTGAGGAAAGAAAAAGTGATGGCCATCAGGCAACTGGAAATAAATATGATAAAAACAGCAACTTTTGGAATTTGCTGTTATATTTTTAAAGCATATTTGCAGGGTGCCCACCATACCCATGCACGTATGCAAACTAACTTTGAGATCAGCATACCTCAGAGTACTCTGGGATAGCACAGTTTCAGAATTAGTATCTGTTTGGCTCCATTTGCACTTAATTTTTCACTGTTCTGATAATTTTGTGTTTGTTTGTTTGTGTCTTTTGGCTTTTCCCGGTTAGGGGTCGCTACAGCGGAACTCCGGTCCGCTAATGATTGGCAGTAGATTTTTACGTGCTGGCTTGCCGGGCCGAACGCACAACCTTCAACGAAGGAACGCCCATTCACGTATGTCGCCACACAGAAGACGCTCTAACTGAGAATCGAACGGGCAACGTCTGTGAGGCGACAATGCTACCGCAGCACCACCACCGCAGCACTACAATTCTCAAACTTACAGTGGGCAGACAGTGGACAGTGAGTCTGCATGTAGCAAGAAAAGATTGTTTGGTGTATTAGATTTTAGACAAAATATACACACCCTGTCTGTATTCATTTCAGTGGTGTGACTAAATGGTCCTGAAGTAAAGTATTTTAGAATCACCCTATGTCTCGGAATTTGTCTTCATTCAAATCCAGGCCTCAAGGTATCTTCCTTTCCTGTTAGACCTCGTACATCTTTTGTGCATTTCTCTTCTGATCTACTAAACAAGTTAAACATAAGCGCATAACAGATAGTTGCAAGCATTCTAACTTTAAATAACCCAAATTTATGTTAAAACTTTAAAAATATATATTCTTTAAAGGACCACTATGGGCAAAGAATGAAAAAAACATATATTTTTATCTTGCCATGATTTACTGCAATTCCTAAAGCTGCCTGCAGCAAAATAAGTGCTCATTCCTAATTTTATTTTTTTTTTTACTCTTGTCTGCCCTCATGGGGGCAGACATTGTGATTCCTTTGGGAAGCTAAATCTGTCTCGATGCACAGACTGTGAGAACAAATAGCCCTACCATTTGTTGTCAGGCTAGACTTCCATTCACTTAGAATGGACCACCTGAAAAAAAAAATGCCAAGTTTGAGAGTCTGCAGCTCATGTGTCATTGACTGGTATGTGCTGAGTTTTACAAATGTTGTTCCTATTGATGTACTACACATTCTCTGAAAGAAACTTGCAAAAGTGTCAACAAATTACTGAGATAAAAAAGACTTTTCACAAGGAGCAGTTTTGCAAGTTTCACTTCCTGGCCAAGTTACTCCTCCCATCTCCCCTCCTTCAGTGGGCTACAGTATCACATTTCCAGCTTGGGTAGATTCAACTATTTTGTTAGCTTTGAATGACAATAGATATCAAAAAATCACAGCCTGTTGTGCCACTAAAACTGTTCCCTTATATGTCTCTTCACTTCTGAATACCATTTCCCCAGGGATAAAAAAAAAAAAAAAAGCACACACATCAGTCCAGAGTTTGGGCCAATCTATCCATTTCTTATTGTGCACAGTAAAACATTCAGTTTATAATGCATTCTGGCTGCTGACATGTTTATCTTTACATAGATGTTCTTCATCCCACATTGCTGCAGTCCTAACTATTGGGTAGTCCGCTGTCCAGTCGGCCCAAATACCAAAGTATAGCTGGGGCGGGTCGGTCGCGGCATTTAGACTGGTCGTCAGTGCGTCCGGTACTAATCGCATGACCGACGCCATATCCTCAGTCTTTTTGCCGCATGGTCCGATGCAGAAGCAATTTTGCGAGTGCAGGTTGGCGTTCTGAAAGTTTCTGAAGTCAGAGTTTCAGACCGAATCAAAGTTGGCTAAGTACCCCGTTGGGGAATATTTTGGTTTTTTCTTGCCTTAGTATTTAACCGGATGTCAGAAAAAGTGAATAACTGTATTTCTTGTGGGAAACAGATACCTCATAGGGATTACCATACTTTGTGTATACCTTGTTTAGGGCCTGAGCACGACGTTGTTGGATGCCGCTCTTGTGCAAGATTTAACAAACGCACTATTAAGAGAAGGTTAGACTGTGCCAGGTTAGTGTTTGGGAAGCGTTGTAATTATAAAATGCTGTCGGATGTTCCGACGCCCGCTTCGGGCAAAAAGCGCAAGGATAAAGCAGCAAAGCCTAGAGTGGAAGAACCGACAGTCCCTGACGGTTCTTTAGAAGGCTCAGTGGAGCCGGAGGTTCTGCCAGGTGTTACTTTGGAGTCTCAGGGAGAGACTTTATTGTTACAGGATGTATCCTCTCAGGAAGTAGGCCAGGCTGAGGGGGCTTCTCAGGTGGCTGTTCTTCCCTCTCTTCCTAAGGTGGTTAGAGCCTCCCCTCTGTTTCCAAGGCTTCTTTGAGAGGCAGGCCTCGTGTAGCTTCTGTGTGGTTTCTCCTAGTGCTTCAGGGTCTTTGCCTAAGAAACATATGCTTAAAATGGCAGAGGATTTGATTACTATGATTAGAGGTTCTATGCCCCCTCCTGATAAGAGGCCTAGGGTGGAACCTGAGTTTGAGAGTTTTGAGCACTGTTCGAGGCTTCTGAGTCTTCGGTTGAAGACTTGCAGGAGTATCCTCCTTATTCTGATTCTGATGTGGATGATTCTACTCCTTCAGCTTCTCCTCCTGAGGATTTTTCATTTTCAGAGACTCTGCATTCCATGCGGGAGCATTTTAAATGGGAAGGTCAAGATTTCTCTGATTCCAGGAAGAGGCTTAGGGAATTCTTGTTTTTACCCCAGCATAGGCCTTTAGCTATACCTCCGGTTCTGAATGTGGTGGAAGATGTTTTGCAGAGGCTTCCCTGAATCCTGATTCTTTGCCTCCTGCACCAGTTAAACCGGATAGGTACTATAGGGTGCCTGAAGCTCATAAGTATCTTTTAAGAGTCCTAGGGCAGACCCGAAACTGTCTCTCAGGGGCCTAAAGGTGTGAAGGCTTCTGTGGTTAAAAATCCTGTTCCTCCTGATAAAGAGGCAAGGGCTTTGGATAGATGGGGAAAGAAAGTGTATACTTCTTCCACTTTAGCCATGAGGGCATTGAATTGTCAGTTTCACATGTTAAAATATCAGAATTACCTCCTTTCACAATTGAAATCTAAGGTGGATGCTCTGGCAGAAGGTATTGTGTGTAAAGAGTTGCAGGATTTAGTTCATGTGTCTGAACAGGTGGGTAAACATTCCTTGCAGTGTGGTTTTGATGCTGTGCAGGCCTCCTCGAGGGTGGCTGCCACTGGTTCTGTTCTTCTCGTAGGCACGCCTGGTTGAGAGATCAGAACTTAGCTGAGCATGTTAAGACAAGGATTTTGGATGCTACTTTACAGTCTGATGTGTTGTTTGGTTCGCTGTTGAAGCAAAAGAAAATGGAGGACAAGTTTTAAAGAAGTCTATGCAAACTGTTAAAGATTTTTGCAGGTGCAGCCTCCGAGTTTAGTAGAAATTGGCCTACTAAAGGGTGGACTTATCCTGCTTATGATTCCCAGTCTAGGGGTAGGTCTAGAGGTAGGGCAGAGCAGGTTCAAAGGTTCTTTAGGCCTAGGACAGGAGTTCACCTGCTCAGACTTCTGGTGAGGCAGGGGTCAGTCCTTTAAGCAGACCCAATGACCTGCCTTTTCAGCTGCCAGTACATTCTCGCCTGGCAGCACCTCTGGGAGGAAGGCTGTCTCTTTTCAAAGAAAATTGGGATTTAATTACCCAGGACAGATGGGTTCTGGATATCATTCACCATGGTTACAGGTTTTATTTCCATACCTTGCCTCCTTTCAAAGGCATGCCAGACATTCCTCCTCTAAGAACAGAGAACAGAGGCTCACAAGCAAATTTCTGTTGCTCCAAATAGGAGCCATTCAGTCAGTTCCTGTGCAGAAAAGGGGCCTAGGATTTTATTCTCGCCTGTTCCTAGTACCAAAGAAGGGGAACACGTGGAGACCAATTCTGGATTTATCTATCCTCAACACTTATCTGGACATTCCCAAGTTCAAAATGTTAGCGTTACAGCAGCTTTTACCTCTGCTGGGCAAAGATCACTGGATGGTAACATTAGATCTAAAGGAAGCTTAACTTCATGTGCCTATAAGGCTAAGTTGCAGGAAGTATCGTTCGAGCTGGCTGGAATTCTCATTATCAGTTCTCTGCATTGCCCTTTGGCTTATCCACTGCGCAGAGTATTCACAAAGGTTCTGGCTCCAGTGATAGCTTACTTCAGGCTAAAAGGAATTCAAATCTATCCTTACTTGGGACGACTGCCTGATTCTGGCTCAAAAAGGAAGACCTTCTACAGCATTTGGAATATGTTATAGCAGTGCTAAGATGCCTAGGGTATTCTGTGAACGAAATAAAGTCCAGTCTAGTACGCTCTCAAGACATGTGCTTTCTGCGTGTGAGACTGAATACAGCAGAGATGGCCTTTTAAACCCCCGGACAAACAAAAAATCTATCCAGTTACTTCCATCAACTATCTCTTCAGTCCAGGCTGACTGCAAGGACAGTCCTTCAAGCCTTAGGGTTCATGGCATCTTGTATTCTGGTGCTTCCCAATGCCAAACTGCATATGAGGAAGCTACAATGGTATCTAATAAATCTATGGACACAGCACTGCCAGGATTTGGACACTGTCATTCAAATAATACCTTGCATTCAAAAGGAATTTTTGTGGTGGCTCAGGAATGTCACCTAAACAAGGGACTCTCTGTGACCCGGCCAGAGGCGAGTCAGATTCTAACGACAGATGCCTCAGACATTGCTTGGGGAGCTCATCTAGATGGAAAATGGATACAAGACAAGTGGCCTGCCAGACTACAGCATCTACATATCAACATGAAAGAGATGTTAGCAGTCCAGTTTGCATTAATGGCTTTCAAGGAGTTACTTCTTCCAGGGCAAGTGTTGATTCTAACAGACAACACAACTGTCATGTGGTACATCAACAAACAAGGGGGAACATTCTTACCCATTGTGCAGGCAAGCAATGATTTTATGGGAGACTGCGCTCAGCTTGCAACTAACTCTTCAGGCAAGGTTTCTGCGGGGCACAGAACTCCTTAGCAGATGTGTTAAGCAGGCAAATCATGGATCCCCACAGTGGAAACTGGATCTTCATGTATTTCAAAATTGACAGTGTCATGGGGGGAACTCCAGACATAGATCTGTTCGCTTCTCCACTAAACCACCAGCTGCCAAAGTTTTGCACGAAGGGAAGATTTCATCACACAGCTTGGAAAGTGGATGCTCTTTCTTTCAGTTGGAAAAATCTTCATGTGTATGCTTTTCCACCTCTTCCTCTTCTCCCAAAGGTGCTTCTAAAGGTCAGACAAGACAAGCCAAGGATGATTTTAATAGCTCCAGATTGGCCTCGGCAACACTGGTACCCATTACTGAGGAGTCTGGTAAGGAAGCCTCCATGGCCTTTACCCTTGATTCCACATCTGTTGTCTCAGAAGGACGGTCTGCTCAATGTCAAGCTTCACTCTCTTCATCTAACAGCCTGGCATATTCTGTTTTGAAAGACAGCAGGTCTCAACTTCCTCAACAAGTTTTAAATGTGATTATGGAAGCCAGAAGACCTAGTACAAGGAAAGTGTACATGAAAAATGGAAGAGATTTTATTTTGGACTGCTGCAAAGAATTTGGAGATTTCGAGCCTAATTTGAGTGTGGCTCTTCAATATCTTACTGAGTTATTGGACAAAGGTTTGTCTTTCTCTTCCATTAAGATTCATGCTGCAGCAATTTCAGCTCACTATGATTGTGACCCACCATTGTTTTCACATCCTTTGTTCAAGCAATTCCTTAGAGGGCAAAGAATATAAGACCCCCGTAGAGCTCCTACTCCTGCTTGGGATCTCAATTTTGTGTTGGAGAAACTTACTCTACAACCTTTTGAGCCTAGGCTACTGCTGAACTGAAATACTTGTCATGGAAGACTGCTTTTTGTTGGCTGTTACTTCTGCAAGAAGGGTTTCTGAGTTACAGGCCCTTATGGCGGTTGAGCCTTTTTGATTTTCATAAGGAGGGTATCATTACGTACTAATCCTTCCTTTATGCCTAAGGTGGTTTCTAGTGTGGCTTTAAACCAAACTATTCATTTGCCTACTTTCTATGCAGATCCCCAAAATAAAGGGAAAAGATTTTGCACACTTTAGATGTATGTACACAGGCAATTGCGTTATTATTTAAGCAGGACTAAGATTTTAGGCAGTCTCAGCAGTTGTTTGTTTCTTTTGCTTTGAGTTCGCAGGGCAAGCCTGTGTCAAAACAAACTATTTCTAGGTGGATTGGGTTCTGCATTGCATTTTGTTATTCATCATGGCATTCCAGCTGGGATTAGGCCTCATTCCACTAGGGCTACTGCCACTTCAACAGCATTTCTAAGGGGGGGTGGCAACTAAGGATATTTTGGAGGCAGCTACTTGGAGTTCAGTGCATACTTTCTCTAAGCATTACCACCTTCCTCTCTACTCTAAGTCTAGGGCTGGTTTTGCCACAGCTATTTTGCAAGGCATGTTATCAGCTCCTGCTTCCTTATGATTTGCCAGCCTCCCTTACCTCTGCTTGGGATTCTACCCAATAGTTAGGACTGCAGCAATGTGGGATGAAGAACATAGTACAGTTTTGTACCTACCATAAATGTAGATGTTCGAGGAGCCACACTGCTGCAGTCCAATCTACCTCCCTCCTTCCCCTCTGTGTTTAGGGGTGGTTGTGTAGGTGGGATTATATTCTGGGTGGTATATATTGTATATATTTTGGTGCAGGTATGTTTGGTGTGTTTTGGTTTTGGCCTTGTCTTTTTAGGGTCTTCTGACATCTGGGGCAAGAAAAGACTGAGGATATGACGTCGGTCATGCGCATTAGTACCCTGGCGTGCTGGCGTCCAGTCTAATGCGCCGTGACCCGGCGTCAACTCATATCTTTTGGTATTTCCGACTGGACTGGACAGCGGACTACCCAATAGTTAGGACTGCAGCAATGTGGATCCTCGAACATCTACATTTATGGTAGGTACAAAACTGTACTTTCTTTTATAGCATAACCTGAACTTAATTGTATTCAAAGCCAAGCTTTACAAGAGTTCTCAGTTTCTTAACAATGACCTCCCAAGCCTCTGATGTGACCCAGTACTTTGTCAATATACTGTAAATACATAGATTAATACAAATATTTGTGCACATATGACACGTACAATAATATACACATACCATCATTAAAACAAGATAAATCCAATATAAATCATATCAATATAGTTATGATTTCTAGTTTATGACCCTGTTTGTGTATGGAAACTTCTTTTTGAATTTATGTTCAAGCAGTTGTATGTTTGTTGTATATTATCTTGTTTAATTGTTTCTCAATATTACTGCGGTGGTGGTGCTGCGGTACCGTTGTCACCTCACAGTTAGACGCGTCAATGGGCGTTAGGCCCGGCAAGCCAGCACGTAAAAATCTACTGCCAATCATTAGCGGACCGGAGTTCCGCTGTGGCGACCCCTAACCGGGAAAAGCCGAAAGACACAAAAAAATGTTTCTCAATATTCTAACCACTGTGTATGCTGCATCAATTGTAAATGTCTGATTTTACTCCTTTTATATTTTCTATGCTCTTTGTACAAAATAGCTATGTTTGTATAATTTATTTTTATTATTTTTTATAATTGTTTACTATGTATCTGGAGCTTTTCTCCTCCAGCCTCCGCTGAAAACGGTCATTTTGTGTCCAGTTGGACTAACCTGGTAAACAAATGGAAAATAAATAAAAAATAAAATATACTAAGAAAATCAATCAATATACCAAGAAAAATCCAAAACTTAAGAAAAAAACACAGAAGGAAGTAAAATGTTTCCTTAATGCTATCATGAAAATCCCACTCACGTATTCAGATATTATGGGCAAACATATATATATATATATATATATATATATATATATATATATATATATATATATATTATAACATATGTAATATATTGTGCAAAACAACGTACCCAACACACTAGCCATAGGTGACTCTATAGTCAGGCACACTGATGTCCCACTTACCAGGCTAAACAAGGAGAAGGTTACTGTCAGCTGCCTGTCTGGTGCCAGGATCTGACACATAACCCATGCACTCAGGTCACACAGCCAAGTACAAATGTGACTCTGTCATTGTCCATGTTGGTGTGAATGACCTGAGACATGCCTCCCTGGACTACATGAAAAGAGACATGGAAGAGCTCTCCGATCTTGTAGCCCAGGGAGGTATGACCCTAGCCCTGAGTAGCATTCTGCCGTCACCCAGAATGATACCGCAGTACAAGGACAAAATGATTGACTTCAACAATTGGCTAAGCTTCTGGTGTCATTCTAAGGGGATCCAGTATCTGTCTGCCTGGGATGACATGGTCGACAGACCATGATGCTTTGCCAAAGATGGCCTGCACCTGTCGCCCATGGGATTCCGGATACTGGCTAAGGCTCTTGCCGCCCCTATAGTGCCTTTTTTAAATGAGTTTCAAGTGTAACAGGAACAGGCAAGCAAAAACTGAGGGTAATGCTACTCAACGCTAGAAGTCTACATCTCAAAATGCACTCACTCAAGGTACTCCTTAAAATGGAGAACATCGATACCTGTGCAGTGACTGAGACCTGGTTCAAGGCTCCAGAGAGCACCCCTGCACTACTAGACTATAACTCATACCACACATTTCGGCCACGTAACCTGGACCAGAACACCAAATGCATCCAAGGTTATCCAAGTGCAGCTAATTCTGGGCAAAACTGCAATCCAAATTGTAGTGTGCTACAGATCCCCCCATCATGCCCCAGGATTCCCACTCCTCTTTTCTTGATATACTGGAAAATATTAGGGTTCAAACACCCTAATAATGGGCGATTTCAAATACTCCACCATTAACTGGGAAAACTACTCCTGTACCAACTCCTTCGCTTAACGCTTTCTGGAATTCATAAATTCCAGTGCCCTGGATCAACTTATCCACACCCCCACCAAGGGCAACAATATCCTAGACCTAGTCTTTACCAACATGAATGACCGGTGTTCCACACCTGAAGTCAACTCCTTGTTGGTCAGATCCGACCATAAGTTAATCACCCTAGATATCCACATCCCGCCCCCACCCCACATTAAGGAAACCACTGTAAAAAAAATTCTCCAAAGCCAACATCATGCTTCTTATAACTTCATGACAACCATGCAGACGGCCAATACAGTTACGACTGCTAAATCCTGCACAAATGCACTCTATAAGCACTTACATGAGTGCATGGATCATGCTATCCCAAACAGAACCAAGAAGCTGTCCTCCAAAAAAAGGAAGCCAATCTGGTGGTCCCCTGCCATAAACAAACTGTACAACAGAAGGAAGAAACTGTTGCAAAAGAGAGTAAAATCCCATGAGTGGTGGAGCTCCCTGGTCAGACTCAGTAAGATGCTGAGATCCCTTATTAGGGCATCCAAAGCTAGCTATGAAAATAAAATCGCCACTGATTCTAAGAACAACCACAAAGCATTCTATACCTATGTCAAGAATCTCAATGGCAACACCCAGATCTGCTCTGAGTTACAGCACAACTGCATGAAAATTACAGAACCAACTGATATTGTCATCATTCAGGCAGATAGGTTCAGTGCTAACTTTACCACCCTCTCACACCCTAAAGGGCCCATATCTATATAGGAAGAATGCAGAGTCCCTGTAATCATAACTACACAGGTAAAAGCTGCACTCCATAAAGCCAAAAACACAGCATCCATGGGACTGGACAACATCCCAGGCTGCGTTTTACATGAACTTCAGAACGAATTGGCTCCCCACCTAAGCACCATGTTCAATCATAGCCTCACATCAGGCTTTGTGCCCACTGAATGGCACACAGCAACAGTTATCCCACTCCACAAAGGGGGAGCCACCACTGATCCCGGGAACTATTGTCCTGTTAGCCTGATGAGCTTGGTCTGCAAGGCCATGGAACATATAGGTTCATAGGTTGGTACTAGACTATTGGCCCTGGGGCCTATACAATCCCAGCCAAAAAGGTACCCTGGCTTTTACCACCCAAGAAAATTATTTTCCTGTGCCATTGTCGAGCAGAACCACAGAGGTGATCCCCGGGGTGAATTTCCTATTTCCCATCCAATCATCAAGCTTTTTCTTGAAGAGTGCTATTGAAGAGCTTTGTTTGATATAGATAGGTAGTTTATTCCAGAGTATGGGAAGTCTCTGGGGCAGGAATCTATCCGTCCGGCATGTTCTGTTTATTGTGGTGACAAGGTTTAGGTCCTTAGAGTGTGTAGCTCAGAGGGATTGGGATTTCTTTAAGTGAAGCATGTCCAACAGCTCTGGGTTTGACATAGCGTTGTATGTTGGGCAGAGATCACCTCTTGAGTAAGCGATATGCGATGGAGAAAAGCTGGAGTTTTTTGAGATGGTCTGCATAGGGCATCTGTTTGAGGCAGGTAATCCTCTTTGTGAGGTATTTCTGCGGCCTTTCCAGTTGTTGTAGATGTCTTGTGAGGTACATACCAAAAGGGGCGTTGTACTCTATAATGGGTCTAATGAGTGATGAGTAGAGGGGAACAATGACCTCTTTTTTTCTGGATGAGAAACCTTTTGTGATGAGGTGTGCCACATAGAAGGATTTCCTGACTACTGTGGCAATGTGATTATCAAAGGAGAGAATACTGTCCACCTGTGTCCCAAGGTCTCTTATCACACTTTTGGTGTTAAGTATACTACCGCCTATGTTGTAGTTCATGGGTACAGAGTTTTTACCAAAGGGGATGACAATGTACTTTTTGGCATTGAGCTTGAGGCCATGGCTTACCAGGCATCTGTCTCAGTGGGGCCCTTTTGTAGGATGTCCACATCATTATAAGTTTTGAATATGGCTCCTAGTTTGCAGTCATCTGCGAACTTCGTTAGCCAAAGACCTTCTGTGTTAGCCTGTACTTCAGAGAAGTAGATACCAAACAGGAGAGGACCCAGGACTGAACACTGTGGTACTCCACTTGTCACTGGTCTGAAGTCGGATTTGGAGTCTGCTACTTTCACAGTGTGGGTTCTGTCAGTGAGCCAGTTGCCAACCCATCTTGTGACATAGGGATTTATACCTAGTTTAGTGAGTTTATCTATAATGCCAGAGTGGGGGATGGTGTCAAAAGCCTTGGCAAGATCTAGATAGGCTGTGTGAACCACCTTACCCTTGTCTCTGGCTTTGGTGACTGCTTCAAAGAAGTCTATCAGGTTTTGGAGACATGATCTGCCTTTTACAAACCCGAACTAGGTGGAGTCCAGAGTTTGGAGATTATCAGTGTCTTTGTTTATAAGTTCCATGATGATACGTTCCATGGCATTGCAGACTAGGCTCGTCAGGCTAATGGGGTGGTAGTTCCTGGTGTCCATGGTGGCTCCCCCCTTGTGGAGTGGGATAACCGTCACTCTGCGCCATTCAGCAGGTACAAAACCTGAGGTGAGGCTATGATTGAAAAAAAATAAACAGCCTCTGCAAGGCTTGAACCCAGGGCCCTGCACACCATAGCCAAAGTGATTTACCACTAAGCCCTGTCAGATATCATCATGGAACTCGTAAACAAAGACATTGGCAACCTCCAAACTCTGGACCCCACCCAGTTCGGGTTTGTGAAAGGCAGATCATGCATCCTGAACTTAATCAACTTCTCTGAGGCAGTCTATGAGGTAAAGGAGGTTCACACAGCCTATCCTGACTTTGCCAAGGCTTTTTACACCATCCCCCATTCTGGAATTCTAGCTAAACTCACTAAACTAGGTATAAAACCCAACGTCACAAGATGGGTTGCCAACTGACTCACTGACTGAACCCACACTGTAAAAGTTGCAGATTGCAAATCTGACCTCAAACCAGTGACAAGTGGAGTACCACAGGGTTCAGTCCTGGGACCTCTCCTGTTTGGTATCTTCTTCTCTGAAGTACAGGCTAACACAGAAGGCCTCTGGCTAATGAAGTTCGCAGATGACTGCAAACTAGGAGCCATAGTTGAGTCCCCAAATGATGTGGACATCCTACAGAAGGGCCTCACTGAGACAGATGCCTGGTGTTAGAGCCATGGCCTCAAGCTCAATGACAAAAAGTGCACTGTCATCCCCTTTGGTAAAAACTCTGTATCTGTGAGCTACCACATAGGTGGTAGTCTACTTAACACCGAATGTGTGATGAGACTTTGGGACCCAGGTGGACCGTAGTCTCTCCTTTGATAATCACATCACCACAGTAGTAAGGAAGTCCTTCTACATGGCACACCTCATCACAAAAGGGTTCTCATCCAGGAAAAAAGAGGTCATTGTTCCCCTTTACTTGACACTCATTAGACCCATTATAGAGTACAACGCCCCTTTTGGAATGTACCTCACAAGACATTTGCAGCAGCTGGAAAGGCCGCAAAAGTACCTCACAAAGAGGATTACTGGCCTCAAACAGATGCCCTACACTGACCACCTAAAAAACTCCAGCTTTACTCCGTAGCATATCGCCTACTCCGAGGTGATTTCTGCCTAACATATAAAGCTATGTCATACCAGAGCTGTTGGACATGCTACACCTAAAGAAATCCCAATCCCTCCGAGCTACACGCTCTAGAGACCTGAACCTTGTCACCACAATAAACAGGACATGCTGGAGAGATAGATTCCTGTCCCAGAGACTTCCCATACTCTGGAACAAGCTACCCATCTATGTCAAGCAAAGTTCCTCATTAGCACTTTTCAAGAAAAATCTTTTAGTGGATCGGAGATAGGAAAATATACCCCGGGAATCACTTCTGTGGCTCTGCTCGACAGTGGCACAGGAAAATAACTTTCTTGAGTGGCATAAGCCAGGGAAACTTGTTGGCTAGGCTTACTTAGGCCCTTAGGCCGATAGCCTAGTACCCACCTATGAACCTATTATTAGACTAAATACAATATTATGTAGCATTGAAATGTGCTGACATAAGGGTGACAGTTCGGCTTACTATCAAAATTGCGAACGGCACTCCGTCGACTGTACTATAGTCGAACACGGACGGTCGAAAACGTCGAATGTCGAACTCAAAAATCAGTCTAGGAATGGTTTTAACATGGGTCGAGGTAGGTGTTCAGTATTATTCTGAACTACAAACATCTCCCCTACCTCGACCCATGTTAAAACCCATTCCTAGATTGTTTTTTTGAGTTCGACATTACCATTTTCGAACTTCCGTGTTCGACTATAGTACAGTCGACGGAGTGCCATTCGAAATTTTGATAGTAAACCGACAGTTCATTATTTACCCATAAAGCAAATGTCAGGGTGGAAAAGTTCAAATAGTGAATAAAGAGGAGGAGGGGAAGAGAAAAAAGAGTGAGAAAAAGTATTTGTTAGAAGTAATAATTAGGGTAGATATGGGAGGCAGGAGAAAAAATGAGTAAAAGCAACATTACAAGTAAGAGAAACGAAACCAAGGAAAAGAATAAATAACATGGACAACAAGATTTAGTGTGTGTGTGTGTGTGTGTGTGTGTGTGTGTGTGTGTGTGTGTGTGTGTGTGTGTGTGTGTGTGTGTGTGTGATGTAAAAGAACTATAAAGCAAATCTGCACTGATACCTGCTTGCTGCCCTGCTGAGGGGGACACTTGTGCAAGTGCAGTGGACTGGCTCCAGTAGGAAGGGATGGCAGCATAACTCTCAACATTATAGAACAATAAATCTGGACAAGGCCATAAATAATAGGGTCAAAGGCCCAAAAATGGGACAATTTATAAATATTGCACTTACAAACTTAGAAAGTTGATAAACAGGTTTTGCATTAGAGTGAATTTTCTTAAGGATAAGAAGTCTGAAAATCAAATGCCTGTCAATTTTCTGACTTCAGTGTTCAATGATTTGCCAGTGATTTGACAGAAAACTGCAATTTTATGAAAAACAAACAACAAATCTGGACTTTCTGCAAAAATCTGTACGGTTGAGAGATATGGATGGGAGTCTTGAACCAACACCCATCAATCATTTTCATTTGTTTGCTAAAGCCATTACAGCAGTGTTTTGCAGAGAGGTGGGAAAAGCTTTAAATTTGACTGGTATGTTGTGTGGGTAGCTGTGTTTGTGGAAGGTGGAGGTGTGCCTTTGTAATTGTGGTGCGAATGTTATGGATTATGAAATGGAGAGATTAAGAGTAAAATTGTGCTCAGTGAAGTCCCTAGCAGTTTCATCACTGCTTGATTCAGACATATACATTCCCCTGTGTTTGTCAGTACTATGTTTGAGTGCATTGTTTTGGATTGTAGTTTCACTGCTACAGCTGCTGCTACTCTTTCAATACAAGTATCTGCTTTGGAAGTTTTCTCCAGGAGTCTGCTGCTGAGAGGATGAGACATGCTACAGGTATACAGCTAAGACAAACTAGATAAAGCAATAGTAAGAAAAAGTAGTAGGTCACATTAGAGGCTTGGGAGGTCAATGTTAATAAATTGAGAACCGTTGTAAAATTTATCATTAAATACCATAAGTTCAGGTTATACTATAAGAGAATAACTATGTAAAGATAACCAAAATGCATTTTAAGTTGAATATTTCACCGTGCACATTTTAAATGGATAGACTGGCCTAAATTCTGGACTGATGTGTTTGTTTTTTTTTATTCTTGGAAAATGCTATTCAGAAGTGAAGAGGCATAGAGACATACAAGGGAACAGATTTAGTGGCACACCAAGCTGTGTTTTTTTTTTATGTCTGTTGTCATGTAAAGTTGACTAAATAGTTGAATAGTAAAGCTGGAAATGTGAGACTGTAGCCCACTGAAGGAGGGGAGATGGGAGGAGTAACCTGGCCAGGAACTGAAACTTGCAAAACTGCTCCTTGTGAAAAGTCTTTTTTATCTCAGTAATTTGTTGACACTTTTGCAAGTTTCTT
>NC_056743.1:1137309970-1137422470 GCF_019279795.1 Protopterus annectens | reverse complement strand
TTCCAGCCCCCTCTTTCCTATTCTCTGTATCCCTAATTGCAAGCATCCCTATTAGCAGAATCTCCTTCTCCATTCTGTTGTTGGCTTAGTTCTTAGAATACTTTCTGCTAATTTATAAATATAATATTCTGTATGGCTGTTTTATTCTCCTTAAGGATCTGCATCTAAAACCTCACTCCTTATTTCTTGGATTTCCACCCTGCTTCATCATAATCCATTTCCACTTTGAATTGTAGCTTTCTGCTTGTTTTATGTATATGAGCCAACTGTGTAGCTGTAAAATATCCATTCAAATCAGTTAATCCTCCTTGTTCTATTAGAAGGATAAGCTTATCACATTTGACCCTTGCCCACTTCCTCTCCCTGATAAAATCCATCAAATCTTTGTTAATTATTATCCACAAATTCTCCTTTGGTTGATAAATATGCCTGACCTGTATATAAAACTAAAGAAACTAAAAACCTCCATAAACAAGGGATCTGATGTCACTTTCATTCTTCCTCAATGAATAGGTTCAGATCCGATTTGACCACTTTCTAAAGATTCTAGGATCCAAATCTCAAACTCCATCTTTGCCTATAATGCACCTGACCACTAGAATACCTTGGATCTCGTTTGCCGCTTTTCAAAATCTTTGAGATATTATGAGTGAAAATATGCATTTTCCTTTCCACCTTTTTGACCGTCTTTCTTCTACTTATTACTTAATTTAGCCCTTTGCCTTCTGTATACTCTCTACTGAGTTTTCAGTAATTTTTATACCATTCCTTTTCCTCCTATACCCTTAGGTATTTTCCCGTAATACCATTGTCGGTAGTTATTTCTTCTCTGTTTCCTTCTTTCCTCTTTTTTTAGACTTTGATTTTTTCCAGTATGGCTGATAAGCCAACTGGATTGTAAAAAAATGCACTTCCTGTGGGCATAAGATCCCCAGTTTTGATGCCCACAGGAAGTGCATTTATTGTTTGGACCCTGCACATCTGGAGGCCAGTTGTTCCATTTGTGCAGCCTCTAATGCTAGAGCAATTAGTGATAGGAAGAACAAGGTAATTTTGAAAGGCCTCCTTCCTGCTTCCGCGTCATCTTTAGGCAGTTCTTCAGGAGTTCAAACCTTCCTCCCAAAAATCGAAGGAGCCCAGGGAACACCGTAAGCACTCTCCTGCCCGATCTCCACAGCCTATGCCAACTGTAGAACCTACAAAATAGGTTCCTAAAATCTCAGATCTGAAACCTTCAGATCTGGTACAGTCGACTGTTCCATCTCCTTGGCCCGTGTTCGAAGGTTCTCTCCAGAGCTGGTGTCTTTGAGACTGAGGTCCCCCTTTTTGCAGGAAATGCTGAAAAAGTCCTCAGGGCCACCTTCCATACCCTCTTCCATTAGGACTTCTTATAGTTTGTCTGAAGCAGAAGTGGATAGGAACATGAGGAAATTCCTCAAAACACAAATCCAGCTGGGTGTTTTACCAGCTTCATATCCCATCAGATCCTTGAGCCGCAAAACATCTTTTCAACCATTAACTGCTCATTTTCTTATCCAAACACCTGTTTCAGAGTCCTAGGATCCAAGAGCCCCAAGAGGTGAACCATCAGATCTGAAGGTTATTTCAACCTCGACACCGGCTTCTTTCCTGACGTGATCAGCTCCGACAATTCTTTATCCTGATGGCTCTCAGAGCCGAAGCATCAGCAGTGGATCTGAGGGACTGACTTTGACTCCAACGTTTTTGGAGCCATCCTCTTGGACCTTCAGCACTTGATAGCTTGGCTCCGACTCCTCCTGCAGATTGGGGAGGCATGGGGGTTGTCTGCAACGGCAGCCTTGGCTCCATTGGGATTGGTCTCTGCCTCTCTGTGCCCCTCTGCCTTTGAGGTGGTGAAGAGGGCTTTCTCTCAACCCAGAGTAGTGTTGACTCTCCCTTCCTTGGATCCATACCCTACGCCTTCTCTGGATTCTGTGTCTTGGCCCTCACATCCTACACCTCAGGGACAGCCAGCCCAGAAGAGTTTTCAAGCAGTCCCGACCAGGGAACTCCCCATCTCTTCTGATATCTCCCCAGAACATCCGACTGAGGTGGTCCCTTGGAAGAAAATGTGCAACAGGAGGCACTTGAATTCCCCATAGGAATCCCTCAAAGAAGACACCGATTTTGATGAGGGTGAAGGGTCCCCTAGATCTCCACTTGAAGATGTCTCAGTTGGAGACATCTTAGAGATCCTTCAGCAGAAAGGTGGTTGGTCTTCTCATACCCCTTCCAAGGAGGAATTGGTGTTCTTGGAAGCCTTTGGGTCTGGCCCATCTACATCTTGGGTTGCCCACCCTGCAGATGAGCTTGTAGATCTTGTCTCCTGCAGGGCATGAAAGGAACTGGACTCCATGGAACCTATTCCAAAATGCCTCAACAAAATCTTAAGCATGCCTTCTGATGGACAGTACTGGACTAAAGGGATTCCTGTAGATGCCATGGCTGTTTCAGCAGCTACCAAAAAGAAGCTTGCAGAACAAAGCTCCACTGTCCATCCCCCTAACAGAGAGCCTAGGGCTTTGGACAGGTTTTGGATGTGAATGTATTCATCAGTGACATTTGCCCTGCAATCGCTGAACTATCTGGCACATTTCACCAGATTACAGAGGGACTTGATAAAGGAACTCTCTAATTCTGCCCTAGGGTCTATGTCCGCAGAGGAACAGAAGTCCTTTTCCTAATGAGTGGGTACCCTGCAATCGATTACAAATGCATCCATGAGGTTGATTATCTCGCATGCCACAGATGGTACCTTGAGGGCAGCCAGTTCAGGCATATCCATAAAGAGACATTCCTGGATGAGATTGTTCGATTTGGCAGAACCATTCAAGGCATTATTCATCAATGCTCCCTTGGAAGGTCCTGCAGTGAACAGAACAGAAAGACCTTGTCTACTGTTGGAATTCACTTTTCTACCCCACAGAGACCCTTTTCTAGGAACCAATGTGGCAGTAAGAAAAAGTGGTTCAAGAAACCTCAAGGTCCTTTTCAGGAGTCTTGTGGGGAATTTTCTCCCAGAGGCAGAGGGGAGAAATAACTACAGTGATAGACGTTGCCCACATGGCAGATGGGATCTGCAGAACCAAGGATCTTGAGCTTCTTTCTCGGACAGATCTTTCCAGTGTTCCTGAAAGGTTTCCCGACTGTCCCTGTCTGGAGGCAGTTAGGGGGCACTTATGCTAGCACCAGAATGCCTGGCTAGCCATCACACATGACATTTGGGTGCAAACGATCATATCCAGGGGATATTTCATTCCCTTTTTACAAATTCCAGTAAAACCAAGGAAAATTCTCCCTGATATTCCACCCAGAGATATTCCACCCAATCAGAGGGAGTTAGCGGCTCAAGTGATTACGAAGCTGCTAGACAAAAGAGTTATCCAGGAGGTCCCACAAACCAAACAGGATCCACATTTTACTTAAGGTTCTTTTTAGTGCCAAAAAAGGCAGGGGACCTGAGAATTATTTTTGATCTATGCTATTTGAACCAGTTTGCAAAATATTCCAAAGTCTGGATGGTCACGGTTCAGTCCATTTTGCACCTTCAGAAGGACGAATGGATGTGCTCAGTCAGTCTTCAAGATGCATACTATCTCATCAGAATGAACAGGTACTCCCAAAGGTATCTACGCTTCCAGCTGGGAGCCAGTCATTATCAGTTTAGAGCCCTCCCCTTTGGTCTCACCACAGCCCCCAGGGTGTTCATGAAATGCATGGTACTGAGACTTGGATTCAGAGTGTTTCCCTATTTAGATAATTGGCTCCTTACCGCACCAACCAGGTATCTACTAGTAAAAGCCAGAGATTACTTCCTTCAGCTGTCACTCTCACTGGGAATCACCATCAACATGCACAAATCTCATCTTCAACCAGTTCAAGTTGTAGATTTTATAGGGGTGTGCTTGGACACAGTCAGTTGTCTAGCTCTTCTGTCACAAAACAGAATTCTTACATTGAAAACACACCAAACAGATTCTTTCTATTCCTACTCCCCCTGCAAGATTTATCCTAAAGGCACTAGTGTCAGTGGCTGCTACTGTAACTCTAATTCTACTCCCACTTACACATGAGAATTCTCTAATGGACCCTGAGAGTTCAGTGGTCCCTTCATTGTTATCCCTTATATCACCCAATAAAACTGTCTCAAGTTTGCAGAAAGTCTCTTCTTTGGTGGATCTTCTCCAATAAAGGTTGTCCATTTATCCTTTCTCCCCCAGTGTCACATTGATCACAAATGCCTCCCAGTTGGGATGGGAGGGCATTACTTGGGACAGACTGTACAAGGCACGTTGTCCCCACAAGAGACCAATTTGTATATCAATGTCCTAGAGATGAGGGTGGTTCTTTTGAGCATTGCAGTCCTTTCAGAGCTTTCTCCCTGTAGGGACTGTTGCAGTACAAATGGACAACATGTCAGTAATCTGGTACATCAGTAAACGGGGAGCCAAATCCTATCCTCTGTGCCGTGAAGCAGTGAGGGTATGGCAATGGGTGACTTCATCCAGCCACTTTCTTTTAGCAATGCAAATACTGTGGAAATCCAGCATTCTAGTGGAAAAAGTTAGCAGGACCATCCTCATGCCTCACAAGTGGTCTCTCAACCAATCAGTGGCAAACTTGATCTTCGTGGTCAACTTGCTGTGACCTATTTGCATCTCCCCTAAACAACAAATGCAGCAGATTCTTTGCCTTTATCCCACCTCAGGAACAGTCACAAAGAGATGCTCTAATCCAGGTTTGGCCCTTTGGTCCCCTTTATGCTTATCCTTCTCTGCCTCTCATCACCAAGTTTCTTCAGAAAACACTTCAGTTGAAGAGCACAGTAATCTTCATTGCCCTCTTCTGGCCTTGATGAGTGTGTTCTATTTCCTTTGGTTTCATTTAGTACATCCTGCTTGGACACTGGATCCCTGTCCAGACCTCCTATCTCACCCATCAGGACAAGTTCACCTGGATATTGCAAGGATCAAGTTGACCATGGTTTCTCCAATTTCAATGATGGCTAGAAATTCCAGGCTTTTCTCCCCAGTTCAAAAAATCCTAGTCTCCTCTCATAAACCTTTGACAATGAAAATATACAAAAGTAAATGGAAAAGGTTTTCACTTTGGGCTCATCAGAGAGAATTAGATGCCTTTACCAATCCGCTTTTAGTGGTTCTAGATTTCCTTGCCTTGATTTTCCAGGACAGAGCAAGTTTTTCCATTATCAGTGTTCAGTTAGCAGCTATATGGAACTATCACATCGGAGATAATGCCTCTCCTTTAGCATCATCCAAGTTATGTAAGGCCTTTATGAAAGGTACCTTCTTACTTAGATCTCCAATAAAGGTACTTACCTCCACATTGGGACCTCGCTATGGTTTTGCAAACCTTAGTACTCTCCCCCTTTGAACCATCAGCTAAAGGAGATCTCAAGTTTCTTTCTTGGAAAACTGTTTTCCCTGGTAGCTATAACTTCTGCAAGATGAGTACCTGAACGCCGAGCATTGTCTTCCAAACTACCATATTTGATATTTCACAAGGACAGGGTTACTTTATGCACAAATCCTTCTTTCCTAACAAAATTACCTCTGAAACCAGTATTGGCGTGGTCATCAGTTTGCTGGTTTTCTTCCCCAAATTTGAAAAGAAAGGTGAATACACCCTTCATCTTCTTGATGTACATAGGCAACTTCATTTTTACCTTCACAGGACCAAGGAATTCAGAAAAACTAATCTGTTATTTGTCTCTTTCACTAGTAAAAGATTGGGAAGATCAGTTTTTTAAACTACACTGGCTAAATGCATTACAGATTGCATTTCCTATGTTTGTACATTGAAAGGTATTGCCTTACTAAAACAACTGAAAGCACATTCAGCCAGGTCAATGTCTACATTGGCAGCCTTTTGGGCTAGAGCCTCTATTGAAGGTATTTGTGCAGCTGCCACTTTTTCTAATACTCATACCTTTATTGCGCATTACAAATTGGACATTATTTCTAGAAATAGAGCTGTTGTTGGTTCTGCGATGTTCTGGAGCCTCCTTCCATGATGGCCACCCAAGTTTACTGTAGCTGGGGACTCTGTCCCATTCACTGAGGAACAAATGAAAATGACAACATCAGATAAAGGAGTTATGTACTCCCCATAGTGTTCATCTGTGTTGTCCATTTTCATTCTTCTTCAGCTTCCCCCCCTTCACCCTGTCCTTGATTTTGGCAGAGAGACCTAACAAAAGTATTGCTAGGAATCATCTTTCCTGTTTGAGTTCCTGATCTTCCAGCTGTCACTTTCCTGTCATAGCATTGTTATTCTGTTTTATAATTATAAAGTATATGATAGCAGCAAACTCGATCTGAAGTATTGTAGTGATCTGGGGCATTATGGATAAGGGAGGAGCTCAAGATTCTCATCCTAGAATCTTTAGAAAGTGGCCGAGCCAGATCCAAGGATTGGATCTGAACCCATTCATTGAGGAAGAATGAAAACGGGCAACACAGATCGAACGTTACGGTGAGTACCTAGCTTCTTTTTTCCAGTTTCTTGTTTTTTTGTATTATCTTTTGTTTAGTATCTTCCCGCATATCCTAATCTGCCATAAAAGAACCTCTTAACTCATACTCTTAAATACATACTTTATCTTCTCCCCATAAATATAGATATTGCTGAACCAATTCATGTGTGGGTACATAGTTTACAGCTATAGCCTTAGTTTTGCCTTCATTAACTTTGCATTCCAAAAAGACTTGAAACTGTCTCAATGTTCCACAGCACCAAGATGTCCTTTTCTGGTTTTATCATGTACAAAATAAAATTGTCTGCAAATAAAGCCAACTTTTCTTGATTTGTCAGAATCAACTCTTTCTGGTGGTATGATTGCATCTTTAATAATACAGGTCTTGGCTGCTTTCTCATGGCTAGGTTTAGAGCAAACATTCACAATGTACTCTTTCAGTTAACAAATCTTGCTGTGGAATACCAGTCCAGTTACACATCTGTGCTTCCAAAAAAATACACTCTGTTCCTTCCCGTTTCTCTGGTAAAGCAGAAAATCTTACATTTTCTCTGTGAGCTATGTCCTCTTACTCAGCCATTTTTTGAAACATCCCTCCTTCTTCTTGAGCAATGTCATTACTCAGACTTTTCTTCATTTCAACCTCTGATTTTGCAGTTTTATCAGTTCATCTGAATAGCTGTTTAAAGCTTATTCCAGTGTTTCCAGCCTTTTGTTATTTGAGTTGATATAGTCCTTCAGTTTTGCATTTATTTTAATCTGCTGTGAGCACATTTGATTTATTTTTCTCTAAACTGCTGAAAGTCCTCTGTAGTATCAAAGCTGGAGCTTTAACTGCTTTCTTCTGAACAGCTTCAGGATTCTTCTTAGTCAGTGTTTTCTTTTCACCTTTCTTGTTGATTTTCTTTCGGGCTTCTAACTTTCTTCTTTGCTGGCAGGCAGTATACTTAACTAGCAAGTAAAGGAATTTACTAAAACAGGCAGAATTACTGGTCTTTGTCTATCAGTTTCTTTTTCCACACTGGGAAAGCTGAAATTAAGCTGTTCAGTATGCAGCATTTGGAAAACCTCCTTTTATCTTTTGAGCAAGTATTTAAACACTCTTTTAAAATTTTGATACAGCTCAAATAGAACTACTTTATTTTTAATGTATTTTCTTCTTGAAAACATAGCAGCATTTTCCCAGTTTGCTACATTTTTACAGCTCCTTTAATGCCTCTCCTTATTCCTGCTACATACTTGAAATCCACTATCTGTTTATTACTTACTTCCCTTTCCTCCACACCCCCACTTCTCTAATATCTCATCTCCAGCCATCCCCTTGAAGTCTGTATTCAGTCCTATATAACCTGTGAAACAGTCTCATATGCAAATCAAGCACACACTACAGTACTCTTACATTTTTTAACGGTATCGCTGAGTTCATAGGTTCATAGGTTCGTACTAGGCCATCAGCCCTAGGGCCTATACAAGCCTAGCCATAACAATTCCCTGGCTATTTCTTCCCACATTATTTACTTTCCTGGACCCCTGTCTAGCAGGGCGACTGACGTGATCCCTGGGGTGAATTTCCTTTCTCCCATCCAATCGTCAAGGTTCCTCTTGAAGAGGTCCAAAGAGGCACTCTGCTTGACATGTATGGGCAATCTATTCCAGAGTCTGGGGAGTCTCTGGGTCAGGAACCTATCCCTCCAGCATGTTTTGTTTATTGTGATGACAAGGTTTAGATCCCTGGAGCGTGTAGCTCTGAGGGATTGGGATTTCTTTAAGTGTAGCTTGTCCAACAGCTCTGGGTTTGGCATGGCCTTGTATGTTAAGCAGAGATCGCCTCTGAGTAGACGATATGCGACAGAGTATAGCTGGAGTTTTTTAAGGCGGTCAGCGTAGGGCATATGCTTTAGGCCTGTGATTCTTTTAGTGAGGTATTTCTGAGGCCTTTCCAGTGGTTGCAGATGTCTTGAGAGGTACATACCAAATGGGGCGTTGTATTCTATAATGGGTCTAATGAGGGATGAGTACAGTGGGACAATGACCTCCTTTTTTCTGGATGAAAAGCCCTTCGTGATGAGGTGTGCCACATAGAAGGGTTTCCTGACTGTTGTGGCGATGTGGTTATCGAAGGTGAGACCACTGTCCACCTGTGTCCCTAAGTCTCTTATCACACTTTCTGTGTTTAGTGTACTGCCACCTATATGGTAATTCATGGATACATGCTTTTTCCCAAAGGGGATAACGATACATTTCTTGGCATTGAGCTTGAGCCCATGGCTCTGGCACCAAGCATCTGTTTCTGTAAGGCCCTTTTGTAGAGTATCCACATCATTTGGGGATTCAATAATGGCTCCCAGTTTGCAGTCATCTGCAAACTTTGTTAGCCAGAGTCCCTTAGTGTTGACCTGTACTTCAGAGAAGTAGATGCCAAACAAGAGCGGCCCCAGGACTGAACCCTGAGGTACTCCACTTGTCACTTGTCTGGAGCTGGATTTGGAGTCGGCTACTTTTACAGTGTGGGTTCTATCAGTAAGCCATTTAGCAACCCATTGGGTGACATAGGGATTAATGCCCAACTTAGTAAGTTTATCTATGATTCCAGAGTGGGGAATGGTGTCAAAGGCCTTGTCAAGGTCTAGATAGGCTGTGTGGACCACCTTACCCTTGTCCATGGCTCTGGAGACTGATTCAAAGAAGTCAATCAGGTTCAGGAGACAAGATCGGCCCTTCACAAACCCAAACTGGGTGGGGTCCAGTGTTTGAAGGTTGCCAATGTCTTTGTTTATAAGTTCCATGATAATACGCTCCATGGCCTTGCAGATAAGGCTTGTCAGACTGATGGGACGGTAGTTTCCGGGATCCAAGGTGGATCCCCCCTTGTGGATTGGGATAACTGTAGCTCTGCGCCACTTAGTGGGCACGAAACCTGAGGTGAGGCTATGATTAAACATGACACTTAGGTGAGGTGAGGTGCCAGTTCATATTGTAGTTCATGTAGTACACAGCCCGGGATGTCATCTGGTCCCATGGATGCTGTATTCTTGGCTTTAGAGAGTGCATTTTGTACCTGTGTGGCCGTTATTACTGGAATTTGGCAATCTTCCGGTATTGAGATGGGCCATTTAGGGGGTGAGAGGGGGGTGAAGTTGGCACTGAATCGATCTGCCAGGATATTGGCAATATCCTTCGGATCAGTATATTTAATGCCATTCTGTTTTAGCTCAGAGCAGATCTGAGCATTGCCTTTTATATTCTTGACATAGTTATAGAATACTTTGCGGTTGTCTTTGGAATCTTCGGCAATTTTATTTTCGTAACTAGCTTTGGAGGATTTTATGAGGCATCTCAGTTTCTTACTGAGGCTAGTAAGGGAGTTTTTTGCATCCTAGGATTTTCCTCTTTTCTGCAAAAAAAGAGTGGGCAGTAATAGCATGACTTCAAATAACAAAAAGAAAATATACATGCTTTAGTTTTTTTTCTGTGTTCCTCAGACTACTGAGCTTACTCACCAGCTGCTCTTTTGACCCATTCATTTCCTGGAGCAAGAACCGTAAAGCTAATTATTTCCCTGAGGATGAAGAGCAAGCATGCCAGCAGCCAACTTGATGAGGAGGATCGAGGATTTTAAGACCTGCCCCTTCCATGTATGCATATCTGCATCCAAGGGATTGGCAATGCAGGGGGGTTTGTCATGCACACTGTGCCTCGGCATCCCTGTTTCACTGTAGACAAGCATTCTTTGTGATCATGTGATCCTGGACTCAGCCAGGTATTCTACTGCAGTGAGTTTGCTCATTAATACAATACTCTCTCCTTCCCAGAAGAGAAGCAAGCAGACTCAAGTCTTGTTAACCATCTCCTCCCCCATGCCAGTTGCAAGTGTTGTGTGAGCTGGTATCTCCAGAATCGTAGGACTTTATCCTGTCTAAAATACGCATGTTCTAGTTAAAAATCAAAGTCTTCCAAGAATCTAATCTAAGGCAGGAGTTAAAAAGCATAATAGATCTGATGTCAATTTTCATTCATTCATGACAGATGGGTTTCAGTTTCGTCATCATCGGAACCGACTCGGCTGATATAACAAGCTCACACCAGCCAGAAACTCTCGAGCTAAGGTTACTCATAGTGCCCCTCTCCTTATCTCTTCAGGTCTCGTTTGCCACATAGAGATTCAAGATGTGCTAGGTCTGCTCTCAAGCTAAGTGTTATAGTTTTCACACAAATCTTTCAAATTTTTCACTTCTGTTTTTCTAAAATCTCTTTATTGATTAGTCATATATATATATATATATATATATATATATATATGTCTTTTTACTGTGCGAGTGCTTTTCCTTCTCCTAATTACCTTGTTGATGCTTCTTTGTACCATTGTTGGTACAGGCCCCTCCCTTCCCCTTACCTCTTGGTAATCTCAGTACCATCAATGGTATTACTTCCTTTCCTTCCCTTTACCCTCTTGAGTCTATCTTTATTACCATTGTTGGTATTAAACAAAAAAAAAAATTTTCGTGTGTGTGTCTTGATCGCTTCACAAAATTTCTTACTGTTGTTCTTTTTGGATTTGTTGACAATGGCTGACAAAAAAAGGTACCACTGGCATTAAACAGTGGCATCTATATCGGAAGATTGAATGCTAAAAATAGCAAACGCTCTTTTATCGAACTTAAAAAGCAAAACCTTAAAATGGCGAAGGAACAGATCAGCACATTTTTCCCAGGGAAAAAAATTTGCTGATCCAGAAAAAAAAAAAACAATGTACAGGCAAAATAAAGCGGGGGAATTCAACCCACACTCTCCCCAACTTAAATATACCAACTTCCATATCGCACCACAGTGGAGAAAACAGCAAAGTCAGGAGAACGGCCCATCGATTTTTTTTTTCCCCTGAGGAAATAAAATTGATGTTCCATGCCTTCAGCATTTTCAGGTTTCTCATTTTAAAGTTCAGTATAAGAGCGTTCGCTAATTTAAGCATTTGCTCTTCTGATAGGAACCCAGTGTGATAAATTTGGCAGGAAGATGCCAAATTCCAATGGGCATCTGTCTTGCATATACTGTTTAGGAGTACCACACTTGAAAGTTCAACCTCTGTGTGAGCTCTGTAAGGGCTTTAGTGCCCACACCTTAGCAGAGCATAAAAATAAGTTAATTTTAAAAGGTCTGCTAAAAACCCCTTTCTCAAAGGCCTTTTCTGAGGTGGAGGTATCAACCCCTCCTAAGAAAGAGACAAAGAAGAGGAGTCATTTGGTCCCAACGTTTCCTCAGTCACAGGAACCGAAAACTTTTAAAGCCCAGGTTCATACTGAACAGAAGATTAAACATGCCAAACTGACACCGACAACTATCTCAGCACTGGTGCCTAAAACTCGCTCCATGGTGCCGTCTTTGACTACAGAACTGACTACAACAATTGCCATGGTACCAACCCCTTCCATGGTACCGCAGACCCTCTCAGCACTGACAATAGCTTCTCTCTTAAAATTGGTCACTCCCCCATCACAACTTTTAGGTCATTCGACCACGGTGCCAAAGGTTGAGTCACTAGCCAGGACACGATACTGCCTGTCCATTTACCCTTTTGTTGGACAGTAGCTTACTCCATTTCTTGACCAGAATCCCCATTGGGGATGTCCACTCATTCCACCAGAAGCCTTTTGGAGGATAACGTAGTGAGACGTGTGGATCAGCTCCTAGCGGCCAGAGGCATCCCAATCCCATTCAGGACCTCACTCCCACCAGGAGCTGAGAGATTTTCTCCACAGACTTCAACCTATATTCCTCCTTCAATCCCTCCCAACAGGTCTTGGAGTCCTCGATTCCAATGCCCCTCCCAGTGCCAGCTTCTTCGATTCCATTGGTGAATCTTACCATGGTTCCAAAACTTACCCTGTGGACCACAGCTCAGTTGGAGCCGACCCACCCTTGAGACCATGACTGGTCTGTTGGCACCGTGATTCCTAGTATGGCACTGATTTTCTTCTACGGCTCTGTGTATGGTTCCGGTTGTATTGACAACTCCGAGTCCTCTCACAGCTCCTTCCCTAGAGGTTGGCTCATCGGAGTGGAGTGTGACCCCGGTTCCGAGGTTGTCTTTCTCAGTTCCCAGCTCCCATCCCTCTTTGGGCAGGCCTGCCTTCCAAGTTATGGAGAGGGCACTCACCTCAGCAGGCTCACAGTTAAATGTCACATATGTCATCTGGATCACAGCTGCCACAGTCCACTACAGTGGGGCAATGGGCACGGGAGTAGCAAGATACCCTACCGCAGGGTACTCTCTCTTCGGAGTCCTCTTCAGACCTTCCCTCAAATGAGCCACCCCATAAGAGATCATGCAAGAGGAAGCACATTGATTCACCTGAGGAATCTCTCACTGAAGATGCAGCTTACGATGAGGGGGAAGGGTACCCACGGTCGCCCCCAGAAGATGTCTCCTTTGTAGACATACTAGAGATGTTGAAATAGAGGGGTGATTTGAAGTCCACCAACCCTTCTTTGGATTAATCTGTATTCTTGCAAGCTTTCCGTGCCCAACCTTCTTCTTCCTGGGTAACCTCACCTGCTGATGTGTTGGTCAAGCTCATCGTGCAGCTCACTTGGAAAACCTCTGACACTGTTGAGCCAATCCCCTGGAGACCAGAAAAATACTGCCCCCCCCCCCCACTGTTCCAAAGGCTTGTCAGTAGATGCTATGGTGGTGGTGGCGGTGACCACAAAGAAAAAACTCACAGATGAGAGTCCTGCTGTCCATCCTTCAGAGTCTCAGACGTTGGACAGATTAAGGAAAAGGGTTTATGCTTCAAAGACCTTTGCCATACAGTCATTGAATTATTTGGCACATTTTACCCATCTTCAAAGGGACCTAATCACAGAAATTTCAGGAACCTTAGCAGGAGCAGTATCTGATGAGGTACGCAACAAAGTTGCCTCCCATCTTCCCACCCTGGTGTGAATATCTAATTCGTCCATGCAGTTGATTGTGCATGTAAATGAAGGGGCAGCCAGAGCAGGGGGCTCTGGTGTTGTCTTGAGACGTCATGCCTGGATGCTCTTGTGCAACTTTGCAGACCCCTTCAAGTCTTCCTTCGTCAGTGCTCCCATTGATGCTTCCTCTCTATTTGGTCCAAAAGTTAAAGACATGTTAGTCAAGTGTGAAAAGGATGGCAAGACCCTGTCTGCTGTGGGTGTACAATTTTCCACTCCCTCTCTATTTGGTCCAAAAGTTAAAGACATGTTAGTCAAGTGTGGAAAGGATGGCAAGACCCTGTCTACTGTGGGTGTACATTTTTCCACTCCCCAGCGATCCTACACCAGGAATACGAGAAGTGGAAGGATGTGGTTCAGAAATCCCCAAGGGCCTTTTCGTGACATATGTGGCAAGGTTTCCTCCCCGGGGCAGAGGGGGAAACCCATCAGGAAGACACGTCCCCCCCCCCCCCATGGCAGAGGGGGCCTGTGTAACCAGGGTTCCAGAGATTCCTTTGCCAGACAGCCCTACCAATGCTTCTGAAGAGCGGCCCAATTGCTTGCCTCTGGAAGCAGAGGACAATTCTCTCTGCACCAAATAGCCTGGCATTCAATGACATCGGATTCCTGTGTACAGCCGATAATTACCAAAGGTTACCACATTCCCTTCAATCCTTACCCAAGGCTACAAAGGTGAATCCCTGATGTTCCACCAAGTCAGAGGGATGCAGCAGTGCAAGAAATTTAAAAGCTGCTGAAAAAAAGAGTCATCCAAACAGTGCCACAGACCAAGTAGAATCCAGATTTTACTCATGGTTCTTTTTAGTGCCAAAAAAGGCAGGGGACTGCAGGCCAATTTTAGACCTTGGCATCCTAAACAGGTTCACCAAACAGACCAAATTTCAAATGGTCACTGTTCAGTCTATCCTTCCGTTTCTGGAAAAAGACTATTGGATGTGCTCGATAGATCTCCAGGATGTGTATTACCATATAAAAATGGACAAATGCTCCAGGAGATATCTCCATTTCCGGTTGGGAGCCCAATCATTACCAGTTCCGACTGCTGTCCTTTGGTCTCCCCACAGCCCCCAGAGTGTTCACCAAATGTATGGCAGTAGTAACAGCTCACTTGAGACTGCAAGGATTCTGTTGTTTCCATATTTAGACGATTGGCTCCTTACCGCCCCCACCAAGCATCTACTACTTCTCGCCTTGCACTACACACTACAGCTGGCATGGCTCTTAGGTTTCTCATTAAACAAGGAGAAGTCAAAACTAATACCTTCTCAAAGCCTAGAATTCATAGGAGTAACATTCAACAGGAGGTGCTGTCTTGTGGTTCTTCCTCATCACAGATTACAGAGGCTAAGATCGCAGCTCCGAGTGATACTTTCTCAGGACAAAGTCCCAGCTCTTTTAGTCCTTCAACTGCTAGGGTGAATGGCAGCAACTATCATCATAGTTCCCCTAGCCAGATTCCATATGAAGCTACTACAGTGGCTCCTATTAACACATTCTATGTCCCACTCAATCCGCATAACAAACCATTGCAAGCAGGATCTGAATTGGTGGATGAAGTCAGTAAAGGAGTTATGGAGTTGTCCCTTTTCACCCCCTCAGCCCAAGGCCATAGTGACCACAGATGCATCCCTGATGCGGTGGGGGGGGGGGGGGCATTTTCAGGGAAAGACAGTTTAAGGCACTTGGTCGCCCTTAGAGGCCAATTTGCATATCAGCATCTAGAACTGGGGCAGTGCTTCTGGCATTGCAAGCATTCCAATCTGCCCTCCCATCAGAGACAATTGCTGTCCATTCAGACAGCATGTCGTAGTCTGGTATATCGACAAACAGGGGTGAACCAGATCCTACCCATTATGTCGGGAAGCCATGAGAGTATGGCAATGGGCGATAGCCTCCAGCTGCTTTCTGATAGCAATGCACATTCCCAGGAATTCCAACATGATTGTGGACAAACTGAGCAGATACATTCTCCTGCCTGACGAGTGGTCTCTCAATGCCAAGGTAGCATCAGAGATTTTTCATCTCTGGGGTCGGCCTTGCTGCAATCTATTTGCTGCATCTGCCATCAACCACAAATGCAACAGCTACTTTGCCCGAATCCCTGAGGGATACTCTTGTACATGATTGGCCCCCGGGACTGCTTTATGCCTTCCCCCCTTTCCTCTGATTCCACTATTTTTAAAGAAAGCACATCGGTTGAGAAGCAAAGTAATCCTCATTGCACCCTATTGGGCCAACCAAGTCTGCTTTCCCTTCCTTTGGCCTCGCCTAGTTCACCGCCATGGACTCTAGACCCGACTCTAGGATTACTGTCATATCCACAGGGGTTGGTCCATCCAAACCTATTGAGCCTCAAGCTGACAGCATGGTACCTCCACTTCCAGTAATTGCCAGGCAAAATAATCTATCTTCCCCTGTACAAAAAATACTTCTAGCTTCCCATAAACTATCCACCAGGAAAATTTATTGTAGTAAATGGAACAGATTTGTGTTGTGGTCTTGAGAAAAAGGCTTGACCCTGGCTTTGAAGATTTCTCTTTAATATCTCGTCTCTGCATAACCTTCTTAAAAGGAGTCATGCATTTAAAACCACCCTTTAAAGAGCCATTGAACCTTGGAATTTGACGCTAGTCCTTCAGACCTTGACTCATCAATCCTTAGAGCCAGCTGCCACTTGCAATATAAAATTTTTGTCTTGGAAGACTTTTTATTCCTGGTAGCCATCACTTCAGCCAGGAGAATATCAGAATTACAGGCCTTGTGTGTAAAGCGCCATAACATAGTTTTTCACAAAGAGAGAGTATTTCTTTGGATTTAACCCCTCCTTTCTACCCAAAGTTGTATCTGATTTCAATATTAATCAATCCATTGACCTGCTAGTTTTCTTCCCAAATTTTTCTAACAAAGGAGAATATTGTTTGCATTTATTGGATGTACATAGAAAATTGTGTTTTTACTTAGACAAGACTAAATCATTCTGGAAATCAGACCAATTGTTCCTGTCTTTTTCAGGGACCAAGTTAGGTAAATCAGTTTCTAAAGTCACTTTGGCAAAATGGTTGAGCGACTGCATCTCCTTTGTCTATCAACAAAATAAAATGTGTTTAACAACTAAAGTCAAGAAGCATTTAACCAGATCAGTTGCCACTTCCTTAGCCTTTCATTCGAGAGTTTCTATGGATGACATTTGCGCAGCAGCTACTTGGGCTACCCCTCATACCTTTATCACTCATTACAAATTGGACATGATCTCCAGGGGGAGAGCATCCTTTGGCTCTATGGTGCTCGGAAATATCCTTCCATAGGGCCTCCAAGGTAGCTAGGGACTCTGTCCCATCTGTCATGAATGAATGAAGATTGACGATATCAGATAAAGAAGTTATGTTCTTACCATAACGTTTCATCTGTGTTGTTGATCTTCATTCATTCATGACATCCCACCCTCCTACCCCCCTCCAAAGACTCCTGGATGTTCAGAATTGTTCCTGGTTGCATGGTAGGGTATTTGCTCAGACAAAGCCTTTGCTTTCTTATTCTTCCGGGCAAACTCGATCTGAAGAGATGAGGAGAAGGGCACTATGGGTAACCTTAGCTCAAGAGTTTCTGGCTGGCGTGAGCTTGTTATATCAGCCGGGTCAGTTCCAAAACCCATCTGTCATGAATGAATGAAGATCAACAACACAGATGGAACATTACAGTAAGAACATAACTTCTTTTTATAAAGATTTAAGTGTAATTGTGGACTGAAGATCAAGTATCTGAACACATTGAAACTATATGTAAAAGAAGATATTCTACCTTAGGATGAATGAATAGGTATTTAAAAGCAAGAAATACCATGGTAGCACTGACTCTGTACTGCTCTATAATAAACTGTAGGTTGGAATATGGGAATACAGGTACTCACTCTAGTCACCAATAACAAAATCATACAAAAACAAAATTGAACACACACATATCTGTATGGGTCACAGGGAAATTTTAGAACATGGAACACTCTACTTACAAATGATTAACTATGTTATAGTAGTTATTTATTTATCTTTTTTTTAACTGGGTTAGTTTCACTAGGCTACTGGCCTCTTTTCAAGGGAGATCTGAACTTCTGTCTTATGTTGCAGAAAAGCTAGAAAGGGCATTACCAGTTTAAATCTAGCGCTAATCCACACACACACACACACACATTCATTTTAGTTTATGAATTTTTATAAAATTCCAGAATATCTAACACAGTTCAGCAAATCTTAAATCACTGAACCTCAGGAACAGACTTTAAACATGAGTCCATATCTCCTCAGTCCTTGCAGTCACTAAATTCAGAAGGTTGAGCCTATCTGGGAATACCTTACCCCATTCCCTGTCTTGAGATTCCTGCTGCCTTGGCATTGCTGACCCCAGTACCATGCTGCACTGTCCCATCATATGCCTGCAACTCTAGGCTCCACCACAGTAATTTGGGATTTTTCTGGCTGGCTCTCTGTAGCCATAGATCCCCCTCAGACTCCTCCTGCAATCCACTGCAAATACTCCGCACAAGGGCCTCCCTCTCTTGGTAAGGTTTCATCATGTTAACATGGTACAATTTGTGCCCCCGCTTCCTGCCTAGCAGTTCTACCATGTAGTTAACATCACTGACCTTCCTTGCCACTTTGTAAGGTCCCTCCCAAGCTGCCTGCAGCTTGTTGTGTCTGACAGGAATGATAACCATTACCTGCTGCCCTAGAACATACTCTCTAGCTCAAGCATTCCTGTCATACCAGACCTTTTTCTGCTGTTGAGCTTCTGCCAGGTTCTCCGAGGCCAAGCCCATGAGTTTCCTGAGCTTTGTCCTGAGGTTTATGACATACGCCACAACAGACTCCTTGTGGGATTCACACACACCCTCCAACACACCCTCCCACTCATGTCGAATCAAATCTAGAGGTCCCCTCACTCTATGCCCATACAGCAACTCAAAGGGTGAAAAACACATGGATTCCTGAGGGAACCTGTCTGTAAGCAAACAGATGGGGCAAATATTTGTCCCAGTCCCTCTTAAACTGGTCTGCAAATGTCAATAGCATCGTCTTGAGTGTAGAGTTTAACCTCTCAACAAGACCATTAGTCTGGGGATGGTAGGGGGTGGTCTTTAGGTGCTTCATGCCACAGTACTTCCACAGACAAGCCAGCAAATTTGACATGAAACTGGCAACTCTCAGTCAGTATTTCTTTTGGGAAACTTACCCTGCTGAAAATCTCTAACAAAACATTTTCCACCTTTTCTCCTTCAATGGAGGATAGAGCCACTGCCTCAGGGTATCTGGTAGCATAATCTACTATCACTAGGATGTACTTTTTCCCTGTGGAACTTGGGATACTCAGAGGCCCCACAATATCCTGAGCTACCCTCTGAAATGGCTCCTCAGTCAGAGGCAAAGGCATCAAAGGAGCTTTCACCTTGTCTCCTGCCTTGCCTACCTTTTGGCACTGCTCACAGGTTCTGCAGTACCCTGTTATATCTCTGAAAATTGCAGGCCAATAAAAGTTCTGCATAGTACATCTCTTTGTACATTTTATGCCCATATGACCTGCAAAGGGAATATCATGAGCTGTGGCTAGCAGTGCCAGACAGTAGGCTCTGAGCACTAACAACTGCTGTATTCTCTAACCCTCTAGCCCTCCCTCAGGGGTCCACTCTCTATACAGTAACTCTTTGTCCCAGTATGCAGATTCCCCCTTCCCTTGAGAATCCGGTGTCTCACTAGCTACATCCCTCAGGCCTTGTAATGTAGAGAGGTGAGCCTGTCTCAACTCTCTCTTTGTAACCCTTCCCAGCTCCCCTTCCAGAGAAAGTCTAGCATCCTCCGACTGCATTGCCTCATTGTCAGGCTGGGTACTACTACTCACCTCTGCCCTTGCAGTCACTCTGTCCAAGGGAACATCAGTATCTACAAGCAGCTGTGGCTCACCTTCAGTCTCACTGCTACAGGGTAGCTCCCTCTCTGAAGTAAGCACCTCACCAGTCCTGGCTGCAAGCGTGCAGTCTGTCTGGGTCTCCCCCAGGCTACCAGACCCACATGCTTGTCTCCAAGCCTGACTGCATGTAACTGCATTATCAAAATAATTCCCCATCAGGACATCTGCAGGGATATCCTAAAACACACCTACTTGCTGACTTCCTTTTACACCCTCCCAGTCAAGGTGAACCCTAGCCAAAGGTATTTGGAATGGGGTACCTCCTAAAGCTCTGACTGGAGTAGACTGCCAAAGCAAGTAGTGCTCCTCTGTAACCATTGCAAGCTTCACAGTGGTTAGGTCAGAGGCTGTATCTCTCTTAGCCATGGCCTCTTTCCCATTCACTCAGGATATAACCTCTTGTGGTAGTTTGGTGCCCCTGTTGTCTCGAGACAACCTACTGTTGGCATTATGTCATTCCCACTTACTGGCTCTCCCACCTTTTGTTCCCCACCTTGCCTCCATGGACATCTATATGCTACATGACCCCACTGGTTGCATTTAAAACATTTAACCCTAGGTCTTGGACATGTACCTGGACTAGTGGCTTACCCTGCTACTGGCAGACTGTGTTGGGGCAGTCTGTGCTGTCCACCATGGGTTCTCTTAGACCCATGAGCAGCACTGGGTGTCCCTTTCCTGTACAGTGATGCCCTGCTCTCTAGTTATAGGTCTCCCTTCTTCCCCAACTCATCTACAGTAGTGCATTGTCTATCAGATAACCAGATTCTCATGTCCTCGGGCAAAGTGCTATGGGTTTGTTCCTCACCAAAATGTCTGCCAGCCCGTCAAAAGTGGTGACCGGCCATCCACTCACCCACCTATGAAAATAAGTGTTTGGTCCAGCAGCATACTCACACAAATGTTTTCATCTGCTTTGCATTTATGCTCACAAAACTTTTTCCCATAAACTTCAGGTGTTAGCTTAAAAAATTCTAGCAAACAGGTCTTTACAATATTATATTTTAAACAGTCAGTATCAAACAGTTTGGAAAGAACAGTTACATCTTTACCATGGAGTAAGGGGGTCAGGAACCGTACCCAGAGTCCCTGGTCAACATCAAACTGTTTACATACCCTCTCAAACATATGAATGAAACTATCAAAATTATCCCTCTCTGTAAACTGTGGAAGAAATTTACTGACCTTTGTTGCTTCTGGGGTTCAGTTACTCACTTCCCATTACCTCCATGACTCTGGCCAAGAGTCAGCATCTCCTTTTCATCTTGCCTCTGCCTCTCCTTCTCCACAGCTTCCAGGTGTCTCAGTCTATCTGCTGCTTCTATTGCCAAATGCTTGGCCTCCAACTCAAGTCTCTTTAACTCCAGATGCTTTTTTTAAGTCCCCTGTGAAAAGGTTGACCTGTCCATTTTCTGAGACTTGTACATCTCCACAGCCACTCTGATTGTCCCCCTGGTTGCTATTCTCTGATGCAGTTATGACTAAAGCTGCAAAAATGTCTGCTTTAGTCAGGTTTCCATGCACCAGTCCTTTAGCCTGGCACATCTCAGCCAACTGGCTCCTTGTCAGCTTGCCATACTCCTCTGCTGACATGCTTGCCTGCTCTCCTTGATTGACTAGGCTAACAAAAAATAAAGCAATTGTGATATGAACTCTGAATATTCAATGCATGGCTGATTAAGAGTACAAATGCCTCAATGCATGGCTGATTAAGAGTACAAATGCCTTCAGTGATCACTGTACACAAGCTACAGGAATTCAATATCCACACCACTACAAGTAAGTTAATATGTGATGTGGCTATCCCACCAGTGCCAAACAATTAATATGTGATGCCCCTGCACTGGCCCAGTAATCAAGGAGCCTCAATCCTCGCCACTAGCACTAGTGAGGGATGTGCACACTGGGAGGATAAGTACATACACAGTAAAGTACAATTTCCCTTAAGAGCACACAGAGATCACAGTCAATCTGGGGCTGGTTTTTGCCTCTTTCTCCAGATCCCCAATAAGACCGCACTGGCACAGCTATAGGGTTAAGATCTCAGCCAAGTGGCCAAGCTACGACCTCCAGCACCCTCTCTGTCCAACCAGTGTTTTGTGTCCCCGCCCATGTAGCTGACCCACACACTTTGAGATTTGATGGATGTACAAACAACACAAACCCACACCTGGGAAAGGCTGGTACAGGTTTACTAGCTATGCCCCCTTCTGCCCAGACTGTAAGGTAATTTATCACTGTCACCAGCCAGCTCTTATCAACTACTTTTAAGGCCCTTACCAAAGGGTGACCAATCCTACTGTGTGATGTTACTATTATCCAAATGGTAAGTGTGACCAAGGCCAAGGCTATTTTGGAATGGCCTATACAGTGCCACCAGATATATATGCAGGTTCTCTAAGAGCTTACATTTCTCTAAACAAACCAGCCACAATTAAAAGGTTTAAATATATTTAATAATAATTAATAAAAGAACAAGATAATACTCAGTAACTCAACACAGTGACTGCAGAGTTCAGAATCACAGGAAATATTTTAAACAACATTGCAGGACAGTCTGAAATAAATACAGAAACCATCTGAACTAATCTTACTGTAGTCCTGTCTATCTCTAAAAGAGATACTATGCCTAAATTCTCCCTTCTGTGGCTCTGCTCGACAGAGGCACAGGAAATTAACTTTCTTGGGTGGCATAAGCCAGGGAACCTTGTTGGTTAGGCTTACTTAGGCCCTTGGGCCAATAGCCTAATACCTACCTATGAACCTATAAATCTTACTTATAGAGCAACATGCAGGCAAAAGTGCCGATTAGTGGGATGTTTCCAGGTCTAAAGACAAATACAAAATGCCCTGTCTCTCTCTGAGAGAGGTCCCAAATTAATATCAAAACATTACTGCTGGGTGAGCTGGATGACATCAGACTGTCACCTGCCTTCAATTCCCAGGCTAACAGAAACCAACATCGCTCAGATGTGCAGCTGCTGGGAAGTAACAGAGCAATAAAAACACTTTAAATTTGAAACCTAGTAATTATTTCTGTTTCAAGTTGATAGGAAAACCCCTAGCTCTAGACGTTGTGTCTGCTTGCTGGACTGAAACTAACTTTTTTATAGCACATCGTAAAGCACTTAATTTCAACTTATTTTCTTAAAGTTTTGTAAGTTAACTCTGTATGTCCCAGCTTCTACCATTAAAACATACATTTGCACAGGCATATGGCTTGTATCCATTTCTGTTTCCCACTAGGTTACATTGTGGTTACATTCTCGAAGCTCAGTACATAACATACAGTTCTCTTACATTTGTAAGACAAACATATGAATCATATCACTATTCAAAATGACATATGATTATACAGCTGAGCTGGCAGTGTCGCATCTCTATACAAGTCATATTAATATTTTCAAGTAACATACAATTTACAAAATTTCAGATAGCTGGACTTTGCAGTATTTCCCTGGTGTTACAACTTGGAGAAATTAAACAAATACATATCTAAAGGCACCAAGAAATTCATTATTTTTTTCCCCTTTATGGGAGATGAACAAGGTCTTCATGACTTCACCAAGTAGCTTGCCAATTTTACTACATTTTGTCTTTGAAAAATAAGTAGTAGTAATAACAGTAATAATGTTGATGATGATAGTAAATCATAGTGTAGCCCGTTGTTGCTGCTGCCACTCACTTTGTTTAAAAATATCGTGGTATAAGTTAAGTATGAAGCTATGACCTGTACATCCACCACATGTTCACAAAGCACTATGAACTAGATATCCAGTTCAGGAACAGGATAGATTTTGATGTGGCAGTTTTATAGGGACTTCAGGAATAATGTTTCGCCATCCTGTATTAGTCAAAATAGTATTATTTGATATTCTGTTGGTTTTACTATTGTGAGACTCCCCATATTAAGATTGTGCAGCTATATGAAGTAAGTATACTATAATCTATTTTGAGTGAATCACTCTTGTAGTAGCCCATAAATCCACTTGGGCTTGGAACAGAATTGAATAGGAATACTTAATAAGCAGTGTGTTATTAATTGTATAATGTCATTGTATTTACACTAGTATATTTATGAGCTGTGGGCACTGAAGTTTTATTCATTTATTATAGATAATGACTTTGTTGATGGTGGAATTGAAAATGATAAGAGGGCAGAGTTGCTTTCATATGGTGTGCTTAACGATAGACAGGGAAGGAGTAGAGTGAGACAGTTGTCCCCTTCACTCCTGGGAAGCATTAAAGGCCATGGAAAAAGAGGACAGACTGAAGTCCATTTATACTAATTCAAGATCTTTTCCCTTGAATATATACTGTTATGGTTTTTACCTCATGCAGCTCTATTTTCTGAGCATATCCTTAAGAAGGAACTTTGTATGTTTGTTACAAGTTTTATAGTGGTTCACTGAAGTGGTAGGTCTGCTACTTTCAATTGCTGAGCAGACGTGATTTGGTCTCTTAGGCTAACCTCACTTTTCCATTTGTGTTACCCAGATTTTCTGTCTGAGAACAACAGTAGTAGTGATCTTTTGTTTTAAGGAGACAAGCTGTCCGAATTGTATAGCAGATTGTAAAAATGCAGTGCCATGTGTCACAATCCATAGTTATTTTGTCATTCAGCCACCATCACATCACACTATTGTTGCAATGTTTAGTGTGGTGTCTTACTGATGGGTCAGTATTTACAGTGTTATGTGTCTTATGAATGTTAAAATCCAATTTGACTGAAAAGTGAATTTACTTTTGGAATGTATTTAAGCAGAGTCATGTAAAAACATGTATGTACCCACAGATAACTTGCAAAGCCTGTATGGAGTTTTTAATTTTTCGATAGTATGGGAGAGACATAGCTACTTGCACCTTTCTTTGTTGTCATTCATACGTTTTGTGAAAATGTAAGTTTGGAGATTTATTTCTCTGTTTACCTGTCAGTTTATCTGTCTGTCTGTCTGTCTCAGTTTGTTATTGCTAAGACATGCCTTTACTTGCAATTAAGATACACAAGCAATAAGGACAGAACTAAAGGAAGAAATAAATAGCATTTTTAAGTTAGTTAAGCTCATGGAAAATAATTAAATGCTGTTGCAATTTTTAATTTTTTTTTTTATTCCTTCTCTTTTTTTATTAGGTGATAAGTTTGTAGAATACCTGAATGTCACACCTGACGAGATAAACACCATCCTCAACTGGACAGTTATAGCCCTGATTGCTTACTTGGTTCTCTCCTTTGTTTTGGGCCTGGCTTTTTCCATTGTGATGCGCATATTTTGGTGGCTGAAGATTGTGCTTTTCCTTTCTGCTTTCCTGTACATCATAGCAGTTGTTGAAAACACAGTTCATCGTGCTACCATACTTTTGGGTCTTGTAGTCTTCTATATCCTGCTTGGGAAACTTTTTAATTCATCCAATCCGCAGTCTAACCATTTGGAAAAGGAAGTTTGCAGGCTTCAGAACCAGATTAGTGATCTTAGCTGGAAGCTGTCACGAGTGACACAGCCTAGAAGAGGGGATATGGAGAATTATGAGTAGCTGTTTGACGCACTGCAAGCTTCCCTTCAAGAGCACTGCATGTTTGGACTAAGATTTACAACTCACAACAAAAAAGGAGCACATTTTGTGTGGTAGTTCCAAATGTTGCTGCTAGACTTCACCTTTTTATGGTAACAGCATGGCAGAGAAATCATAAAAGGACTAGACAAAAACGGAGCTCATTTATTAACCACAGTGGTGCTACAAAATGAGTGCCAGTAAAAGTGTCTCACATATATGTGGAATGGGGCAGAATGGAGGCTTTAAGGAACCATACCTTGCATGGCTCTTCTTTTGTTGTGTAATGTGTTTATTAGTGTTGTAGCCCTGTCATTACATTTGTTTCCCATTTCAAATGCTGGAACTACAGCACTATATAACAAGAATGTACAAGTATTCAAGTGCCTTATTTTTATTTTTAAATAAACTGACAAGTTTTTATTATGAAAGGTTATAAAAGAACTTGATATGGCAGATCCTTCTGTAGCACAATGATTCAGCTTGCTTTGCCTACACAAACAGTACAGTGCACATAGTTTACAGCTGTTAATTTACAGTAATATAAAAGAAGTCAGAGTCTGATAAAACAGCAATGACTAGTACTGTTTTAGTAGTAAACCAGCATATTGTTGTAGCTCTTTTCAATCGTTTTCTTAATACATTTTTGCACTTCATGCTGCAGTGCCTCCCACCAGCTGTTTAGACTGTTGTTGCCACTATCTGCTTTTCTTAGGGTTAAGCAATACCTCTAAACTGGGGACTAATGTAGTGCTTTTACAGCAAGGAATCCCTGTCTTTTTTACTGAGTTTTTAGCTGCTTCTTTTGTAGCCTATTTGTAAGATACTTAACATAGGCTACCACAGACATGCTTTTTACATTTGTTTATATTTTTCTGTTGACCATCTTATAGGTTCATAGGTAGGTACTAGGCTATCTGCCCAAAGGCATTTATAAGCCTAGCCGGAATGTGTTGGTTTTCGCCGCCCCCTTAGATTAGGTTCCTGTGCCTGTGTCTAGCAGAGCCATTGAAGTGATCCCTGGGGTAAACTTTCTGTTTCCCATTCACTCGTCAAGGTTTCTCTTGAAGAGGGTTAGCGGGGAGCTCTGCCTAATGTAGATTGGAATCTTGCAAAAACAGTAGTAGGAGGCACCAACACGATCTGAAATCTTCACAGTGAATAAAATCCAACCATTAGGCACGATAAAAGTCCAATAAACACTTTAATATAAAAAATGAGCGCTTTCACGTAGTGCAAGGCTACGCTTCATCAGATACATTCACAAAAATATTGCAGACTTAAATACAAAACATTTTGGCGGGATCATTAACCAATGAATTCATTATTGAATTAATGAAATGTATAATAATCATTCTGTCTTTCAATTAATGTTTTTTCACTAAAGTTATCAGCCCTTCGGCTTAAAAATGGAAAAATGTGTGTGAAATATAATAATATGAAACTTCTCCATATACAACAAAGTAGCATGCCTCATTTTTTAAAACCTATGTACACCATTCCCGTAACAATATTAATGCAATCAGATGCCTACAAGCTTCAACAACGAAGGCTGATATATCAGCGGGTGTAAATTAGAGAAATCACAAAACTGTCAAAAAATATACATTGAAAAATATATCTAGTAGGCATACGCATAAGCCATGTCTCATATAGTCCCCTACTGAATCAACTCAGATATGTATTTAAAATTCAAACTTGAAACGGGGAAAGCCAAATAATCATTGCCCAAATACACGGCTCAGTGAAAATATACGAAGGTTTAATCAGCTCTTAATCACCCAATGGTAGCAGTAAAATCAATACGACCATTAAATTGTATAGCCATGGTGCGATAAACAGACTATAACACAAGCATACCAAACTCCACAAACGTGGAACAGTACAAAAACCCATTGGCAGTCAAATATGCAAAAAGACAGATGCAAGGATGTCCGTTGCAGAAATACTTAGTAGAAAGTCAAACCTGATTTTTTGACCTGATAGATTGGAATCTTGTTCCAGAGCATGGGAAGTCTCTGGGACAGGAATCTATCCCTCCAGCACATCCTATTTATTGTTGTGGTGAGGTTTAGATCCCTGGAGCATGTGGCTCGAGGGGATATGGTTTTCTTTAGGTGGAGCATGTCCATCAATTCTGGGTTGGACATGGCCTTGTATGTCAGGCAGAGATCACCTCTGAGTAGGCGGTATGCAACCGAGTACAGCTGGAGTTTCTTTAGTCGAGCTGCATAGGGCATCTGCTTGAGGCCAATGATCCTCTTGGTGAGGCACTTCTGTGGTCTTTCCAGTTGTTGCAGGTCTCTTGTAAGGTAGATCCCAAATGGGGCATTGTACTCTATGATGGGTCTGATGAGTGATGCATAGAGGGGCCCAATGACCTCTTTCGATCTGGATGCAAACCCTTTTGTGATTAGGTGGGCCACATAGAAGGATTTTCTAACCACTTTGGTAATGTGATTATCAAAGGAGAGGTTACTATTTACTTGGATCCCCAGATCCCTTATTACGTCTTCCATATTTAGGGGGCTACCACCAATACGGTAGTTTGTGGGTACTTTGTTTTTTCCAAAGGGGATGACTATACTCTTTTTGTCATTTAGCTTGAGGCCATGGTTTTGACACCAGGTATCTGTCTCAGTGAGACCCTTTTGGAGGATGTCTGTGTCAGCCGGAGAGTCAATTATAGCCCCTAGTTTGCAGCTGTCTGCGAACCTGGTCAGCCATAGTCCTCCTGTGCTTGCCTGTACCTCTGAGAAGTATATGCCAAACAGGAGGGGTCCTAGGAATGAGACCTGGGGAACGCCACTTGTAACCGGTTTAGAGTCAGACCTAGCTCCGGCAACTCTTACCATGTAGGTTCTGTCCATGAGCCAGTTGCAACCCATCTCATGACGTATGGGTTTATGTTCAGGCTGGTGAGCTTGTCTATAATACCTGAGTTGGGAATGGTGTCGAAGGCCTTTGCAAGGTCTAGGTAGGTTGTGTGGACCACCTTTCCCTCATCTATAGCCTTGGTAACTGTCTCAAAGAAGTCCACCAGGTGTAGGAGGCATGATCTGCCCTTAACAAAGCCAAACTGGGTAGGATCCAGTGTTTGGAGGTTTCCAATGCCTCTGTTAATGAGATCCATGATGATGCGCTCCATAGCTTTGCAGACCAAGCTAGTCAGGCTTATAGGGCGATATTTCCCGGGGTCTATTGTGGCTCCACCTTTGTGGAGTGGAATAACCGTTGCTGTGTGCCACTCTGTGGGCACATAGCCTGTGGAGAGGCTGAGTTTAAACAGTGTGTTTAGGTGAGGGGTTAGTTCATCTTTGAGCTCATGTAGGACGCAGCCTGGGACACCGTCTGGTCCCATTGATGCTGTGTTTTTGGCTTTGGAAAGGGCTGTTTTAACCTGAGTGTCTGTGATTTCAGGGGCACTACATTCTTCTGGTATAGCTGTGGGCCCTTTTTGGGGTGAGGGGGGGGTGACGTTTGCACTGAACCTGTCTGCCAGGGTATTGGCTATATCGGTCGGTTCAGTGTATTTTGTGCCATTCTTCACTAACTCCAAGCAGATCTGAGAATTGCCACTTAGATTCTTGACATAGCTAAAGAATGAAGAATGCCTTGTGGTTATCTTTGGAGTCCATGGCAATTTTTCTTTCGAAGCTAGCCTTGGATGATTTTATTACAGAATGTAGATTCTTGCTGATACTGATCAGGGATGTCTTCCCTTCTTGGGATTTTACTCTCTTCTGTACTAGTTTCCTCCTCCTATTGTATAGCTTATTTATGGCAGGGGTCCATCAGACTAGTTTCCTATTCTTGGAGGAGTGAGTCTTGGTTTTGTTTGGGATAGCATGATCCATGCATTCTTGTAGGTGCCCGTAGAGTGCATTAGTAAAGGATTTTGCAGCTTGGACAGCGTTATCCTTTAGCATGGGGGCTTTGAAACTTCCTACCTCGGTCTTAAGTAACGTGAAGTTTGCTTTTGAAAAGTTTTTCACAGTGGTTTCTTTGACCGGGGGTGGTGACGGAATGTGGATATCCAGAGTGATTAGTTTATGGTCAGATCTAACAAGCGAGGGGTTGACCTCCGGTGTGGAACACCGGTCACCCATGTTAGTGATGACCAGGTCCAATATGTTGTCACCTCTGGTGAGAGTGCTGACCAGTTGATCCAGGTTGTTTTGAGTTTATAAATTCTAGGAAAAGTTGGACAAGGGAGTTTGTACTTGAGTAGTTCTCCCAGTTAATGTTTGGGTAATTGAAATCACCCAATATCAGGGTGTTTGGTAGGACCTTTGTTTCCCAGTGTTTCCAGAAATGCGGAGTGGGGGGTCCTGGGACATGGTGGGTGATCTGTAGCTATAATTTGAATAGCAGTTTTGCCCATTGTTAGTTGCATGTGGATGATCTCTGAAGCATCATGCTGTGCCACTAACCTGGAGGTGTGGGTATCCTTGATGAATATGGATACTCCCCTGCCTTTTGTATTTTGGTCCAGGTTTTGTGGCCGAAATGTATGGTATGAGTTGTAGCCTGGTAGTGCTGGGGTGCTCTCTGGAGCCTTAAACCAGGTTTCTGTTACTGCACATATATCGATTTTTTCCCTATTGAGGATTGCCTTGAATGTGTGCATTTTGAGGTTTAGCCTTCTGGCATTGAGTAGCATTACCCTCAGTTTTTTGTTACTTGTGATGTTTACGGTGGTGAGTTTGTCTTTTGAGCCTTGCCTAAAAAGGCACTATGGGGGCGGCAAGAGCCTTGGCCAGTATTCGAAAGCCTAAGGGTAACATGTCTCTAGCGAAGCAGCGTGGCTTGTCGAGCATGTCATCCCAGGCTGACAGACACTGGATCCCCTTTGAATGACACCAGAAGCTTAGCCAATTGTTGAAATTGATATTTTTTTTCTCTATACCGTGGTATCATTCTTGGTGAGGGCAGGATACTACTCGGGGTCAGGGTCATACCGGCCTGGGCTACGTGATCAGAGAGCTCCTCCATGTCTCTTTTCATGTAGTCCAGGGAGGTACGGCTCAGGTCATTCACACCAACATGGACAATGACAAAGTCATATTTGTACTTGCTCTGGAGTGACCTGAGTGCTTGTGTTATGTGGCGGATCCTGGCACCTGACAGGCAGTTAACAGTAACCTTCTCCTTGTTCAGCCTAGTGAGTGGGACGTCAGTGTGCCTGACTAGAGAGTCACTTATTACTGGTGTGTTGGGTATGTTATTTTGCCTTAAGGGCTGTGATTGTGTGGCACACTGGTTTTGTGAAATATGTGTTTCATGGTTTGTGTTGGGGGGTGGAGGTTGCTTGGATGTCTGCTTTGGAGGTCTCTGTTGCTTCTGCAGATTTTTATTTTGAGCCTCCAAGTATGTTTTCATGTATTTATGTGTGTTTTTTTGCCGGTGCTGGTTTCATAGGTCTATGTGAGACTGGTGGTGTGATACGAGTAATTCCCTTCTCCTCTTGACTGCCTGGTCCAGTCTTGCATCTCTCGCATGTATTAGTGTTTGGTGGAAGGAAGAGAGGGTTGACTGTGTATATGATTGTAACATTGCCTCAAAATGCCCAGATTCACCAGTTGGACCGGAGAGTACACCTGAAACTGCCCATTGGGCATGCATGGATAGGTACAGTGAACTGTTTTACTGATTGGCTGGTAAGGTCGAATAGAGAGCCTTGTCCTTCTCTACAGTATGGGGGGGGTCTAGTGCTAAGGTTTATTAGTGCTTGCTATGAGTTTTGAGCAAGTGCCGGTATTAGAAGTGAATGGTTTAAGTGCTTAAGTTGAATTTTGTGTAGTTCCAAGGGGAAAATTGAAGAGTAGACTTTGTGGAGCCAGGAATAGTTATACCCTAGCTAACCGGCGCTGCCCGGCATGCAGAACTGCACAAATGTGGGTTTTATAGCAGGGAAATGAAAGAGATAGAAATTAGCCCAAAATGGCCAATAAACTACTAATTTCTGGGCTGAAACCACTCCTCCAGGGATAGATAGGCTGCTCAAAGCTCCCTCTCTCACAGTGAACAGACAAACTTCCTTCTATCCAAGTAAGGTATGGGCAAACAGAAAAAAATTGTAACACAGCCCTGAATTCAGCACTAACCTGAAAACTGGACTATACTAGTTTAGAAAGGCAGGAAAACAAGTATTTTTTTTTTGGGGGGGGGTTGTTTGTTTTCTTCAGAAAATAAAGCAGATACAATCAAAAGAACATTTTAAATGCACAGAATTGGCTATCACACTTGCTGCTACCTTCCATTGCATCCATCCAGGTGATGGTGCTGCAGAATTTATATGATCATAAATCATGCTGTCATGTCTGGTAGCTTAAGTGCCAGTTTTAGTAGCTTCATCTGCATCTGATCAAAGACTGTGATCTAGTTTACAGTGTAGTGCCCTGATCGTGGCATCATCACCAAACAATGTACAGTCTTTTCTGGAAAGCCGCAACACTTCAGTAGCAGAGCAGTATCGATGATTGGCTAGTGTGACCTAGACTCCGTCTGTAAAAATCTTAAATATCTGTCTCTAGCATTGACTACCAGGGCCTCCATCCCTCTTTAGTAATATCCAGAACCTAACCTTTGTCATTCCATACTAATAGGCAAGAGATTCTTGCTCTGTTAAAGGTCACTTGGCAGTGTAAGGGAGTTTCTCCTTTGCTGACTCTTCTCCTGTCATATGCTGCTTCTTGGCCTTAAAGTCATACAGTGGTACTCCAGTGTAAGGTATTATTGTCTTGCTGCAGGCCGCAGACTGTCACCTTTTGTTGGGCCTCATTGTGTATTAACTGTATGGCCGTATAAGATAATTTGCTTTGTGTCTGAGGTTTGGTTTCTTAATCAGGATAGCTGCAACGTATGATTCCAGTTATTTGGCATCCCCATCTCCCATGCTTTGCTCTGTTATAGTCTACAGGACATTGTTTAATATGGTCAGGTGAAATCCTTGTATTTCATACAAGGACTAGCTCATTACTTACATCAGCTGCATGACAGCATACTACACATTTGGGCCAAATCCCTTGTTATGTCCCCATTCTAGTTCAGGATTGACAGGTGGTTAGACCACATCATTTTGTTATGTTCCAAGCTTGGCTTCTCAAAAAGGACATCAGCAGGCTAGTTTATTATGTGGTCAGTCCAAGTCCTTGTGTTATGCTTAAGGCATCGGCAGTTCAGAGTAGATTCTTCTTAGGTTAGATCAGATTGAATCACTGCTGGGTCTCCCAGTTTTGTAAATTGTTCAAGACAGCTACTATATAGTGTGTTGTATGCTGGTCATACCCCTGCTTGTTAAATAAGACTGACCCTCTTTGTGATGAGAGCTGTGGGACTGCATACTGTTCAGATGACTTGGCAAAATACATTCATAATGGCCAAAGCTTGATTTGTAGAATAGTGTGCATCCTAGATATGTGTACAACACTATTTATTCTAACCATATACTTGCATGATGCCACAGCCTAGGACTATTTTTAAGGTAACTCATTCTATGCTGGAAAAATCTGTGAATGATGTTACTGGCTTATTACTTAGAAGAGTTTTTTGGGACAGTGTGCTGAAAATCACATTCCTGCACTACTGTTTCCAGTTTAGTTCCAAATTTATGATAACTGCAAGGTATCTCAACATTGGTCCTTTACTCAAGATAGTTGTGGTGGTGCCACATGCTGAGAATTATTGTTTGGTGTATCCTTTGACATTGTTCAGACATCTGTAACTTGAAATGTTAACTATGTTCCAGTGTCATGAATTGGAAGTTTTCCCACAGCAAAAGTAACTGAAATTTTGCATGTGTGGCTCTTCATCCTTTAATATTCCTAACTGCGCTGTACACAAACTTTAATTATTAGGCAGCTGTCAGGATACTGAAACCTAACAGAGGAGTGCTGGTCTTGCTAAGATCTTAGATCTGAAAGATTACAGTTCTAACTACCCATGGCCTGAGTATTATGGGATGTTTTCAACTGCTGCCATGGTCTACATTATATTCTTGAATTACATAAACAGTAGCCAGCAGAATTACCAAATTAAATATTTTTCCTGCCCTGCAGTCAGGCCTGTTGCCATAGAACACTATACACTTACTATGCACACAAAGAGGGATCTGCTTGCAAGTGTCTTTGTTATAGCAGCTTATTTATACAAGATGCTGAGGAAAAACCAAAGAAGTTTAGAAAATGTATATTACAGGTAGTGTGTGTACATCTATTTGTTTTATATACCTAATTTGTTTTCTTTAGAATGTTTTTAAGTTGAAAATAAAACTGTTTGTTAATATTGAGTATAGTATCCTTTTTACAGCTGTTCCTAGTGATTCTGACTACAGTTTTTGTAGGTGCTGTAGGAGGAGTTAGGCAGGAGCAACACTCCTGACTTGTTCCATCCATCCACAACCCCTTTTTCCATTTTTGCACATGGGATTGGGGTGTCACTTCAACAGTGGCAGTCATCTAGAGCGAAGGTTTACACCACCGGATGGCTAGCTTTGTCAAGGTAGTTCTTCTACACCACACTCACATCTATGGCCAGTTTAGTGTCCGGTCCACCTACTGTATGCATTTGGAATGTGGGAGGAAACCGGAGCACCTGCAGAAAATCCACACGAACACAGGGAGGACATGCAGACTCCACACAGAAGGCACCCCAGCTGAGAATCAAACCAGTGAACCTCTCAATGTGAAGCAACAGTGTTATCAGCTGTGCAGTTTTAGTGCTGAGTGTAACTAAGATGTTCTTCTTGTTTCACTGTTGCAGTCATTACATGTGGGTAATCTTCTGGCAGGTTGCCCTCAGTCGGTCTGATTAACAAAATCTTGGGTCCTGAGTCAGTTGCTGTCCCTTCTTCCATGACATCAAGGGTATAAAACATGCAGCCGACGACATTAAATCAGTCTTTGTTGCCGCGCGGTGCCCGAAGCAGAAGCAGTTCGCAAGTGCCGGTTGGCTGACTCCTGAAATTTTTGTTTTCGAGTTTCAGAACCAAAGTCTTCAACTAAAAAGCTAAGTACCCCGTTGGGGAAACTTTTTCTTGCTCCTTACCGATGTCAGTAAAAGTTAATAATTGTATTACTTGTGGGAAGCAAATACCTCATAAGGACTTCCATTTGTACTGTATTCCTTGCCTAGGCCCTGACCACGACGTACCTTGTTGTCGGTTCTGTGCTTTATTTAATCAGCACACTATCCGTCGTCAGTACATTTTTGCTTCTAAGTATTTTGGATCATGATTTAATTATCCAGAAATGATGTATGTTAGCAATCCGACTATCAGAATACCTAAAAAATACAAAGAAAAAGAGATAGGCCGTTGAAGTCCAAAACTGCCGACAACACTTCTCCTAAGCCAGTCGCCAGTACGACGGTACTCAGTGAGGCACTTTCGCAGCCCATGACACCCACTACTTCTGATTCGCAGGCCTCTACTGAGACCCATTTGGAGTCCGGTATGCCACAAAATGCTTCAGTTATGGAGCCCGCAGATGTCTCTACCTTGGATGGGTCTGGAGCCGCTGTGCAGGCAATGGCTTCTGAAGGTATATTCAGGCCTACAGATTTGTATATTAAACCAACACCATCTTCAATATTAAGACCAAAATCTTGATCTACGTCTAAAAAAATGACGCACAGGCCACATGTGCAGGCCCCTATGCCTAAAAAACAAATTATCAAAATGGCTGAAGATTTAATTACTCTAATCAGGGGTAGCCACCCCCCCCACCCCACCCTTCAAAGAGGCCTAGGGCAGAAATTGACTGAATCTTCTGAACAGGATTCTTTTTCTTCTGAATCTTCTAATGAACAGGATTTGTCTATACTTACTTATGAGGACTCTGATGCAGAGGATTCCATTCCTTCTGCTTCTCCCCCTGAGGATTTTTCTTTTGGGGAAACTTTACATACCTTAAGGGAGCATTTCCACTGGGAAAGTCAGGATTTTTCTGAATCTTAAAAGAGGCTTAGGGATTTTCTTCTTCTTCCTCAGCATAGGCCTTTGGCTATACCTCCTGTTCTAGACATTGTTGATGATGTTTTTTACAGAATCTAGTATAGCTCCTGATTCTCTGCCTCCGGCTCCTTGTAAGCCAGACAGATACTACAGGGTTCCTGACTCCCACAAATTCCTTTTCAAAAATCCTGCTGCAGATCCTGAAACCATTTCTCAGGGCCGCAAGGGCATTAAGGCTTCTACTGCTAAAAATCCTACCCCTTCTGATAGAGATTCCAGAGCACTGGATAAATGGGATAAGAAGGTCTACACTTCTGCAACCTTGGCAATCGGGGCTTTAAACTGTCAAATCCATATGCTAAAATATCAGCAGCACATCATGGGACTGCTTAAACAGAAAATGATGTTGATTTCTGACTGTGTGGAAAATAAAGATTTACAGGATCTATTGCATTCAGCTGAACAAGTTGGAAAGCATACTTTGCAATGTGATTTTGATTCTTTGGAGACCTCTTGCAGGGCTGCTGTAACTGGGTCTATGCTAAGAAGGCATGCTTGGCTCAAAGAGCAATCTCTGCCTGATCATGTTAAAGCAAAATTGTTGGATGCTCCTTTGCAACAGGACCGTCTCTTTGGTAATAAGGCTGAAGAAGTTCTAAAAAAGATGGAAGATCAACCTAAATCTATGCAAACTGTGAAAGATTTCGTGCAAGTGCAACCTCTAAGATTTAGTAGGCACTAACCTACTAAGAACTGGTCCTTTCCAGTTCCTTCCAGAGCCACTCAAGTCAAACCCAGACATTCCAAAGGCACCAGGTTTCAGTCCCAAGGGACTTTTAGAACTAAGCAATGGGGTGCCTCCTCTTCCAAATCTGGAAACCTCAAGAACCTCCCTATGGTAAGCAGTCTCAATGACATTCCTCTAGTTTGCAAGCACTTACCTTTTAGCCGCCCCTTTGGGGGGGAAACTGGCTCTTCATGCAAAAAACTGGCAACTTATAACCCAGGACAAATGGGTTTTAAATATAGTATCCCAGGGATACAGATTTCATTTCCACACGTTGCCAACTCCAAACGGATGGCCAGACCTGCCCCTAAATCAACGGGCAGAGCCCCATTAACAAGTACTTTCCCTCTTAACATTGGGGGCTATTCAACTAGTACCAGAAGAGGAAAAGGGACAAGGTTTCTATTCCAGACTTTTCCTGGTACCCAGAAAAGACAAATCATGGCGTCCAATTCTGGACCCATCTACTCTAAACTCCTTTCTGGACATTCCAAAATTCAAGATGCTGACTCTTCATCAGTTACTTCTTATGCTAGGCAAAGATGCCTGGTTGGCAACTCTAGATTTAAAAGAGGCTTACCTGCATATCTCAGTCAGGGAATCTTGCAGAAGATACATCCGCTTCAAAGCAGGCTACTTGTATTACCAGTTGTCTGCACTGCCCTTTGGATTATCTACTGTGCCCAGGGTCTTTACAAAGTGCCTGGCTCCAGTAATTGCATTTTGCAGGCAAAGAAATATTCAGATATATCCATACCTGGACGATTGTCTAATTCAGGCAGAAAACAAGGCCATTCTTTTAAAACATCTGGCATTTGTAAAAAGGGTCCTAACTTGTCTAGGGTACACTATAAACAAAAAGAAATCACAACTGGCACCCTCTCAAAAAATTAAATTCCTGGGTGCAAGCTTGAATACAACTGTCCAGATGGCTTTCCTTACTCCAGAAAAGCAAATTCATGTGGTGACTTATTTCAAACAGGTGGCCACAAAAACCCTGCTTTCTGCAAGGCAAATACTCCAAGCCTTGGGGTTCATGTCCTCCTGCATTCTTCTAATTCCATATGCAAGACTGCATATGAGGAAACTTCAGTGGTACTTAAAAAGTTTATGGAGTCAGCATTGTCACGGCCTGGAAACAATGATTCCTATCATACCTTGCCTGTGCCTAGAGTTCCTATGGTAGGCAGAGGCCTGCCACCAGAACAAGGGACTGCCATTCACACCACCCCCTGCTGCCCAAACCCTAACTACAGATGCATCAGACTGTGCATGGGGGCTCATCTGGCAGGGAAGTGCATTCAGGACAAATGGAGCCCAAATCAAATGCACCTTCATGTAAATCAAAAAGAAATGCTAGCTGTACAGAATGCACTGACAGCCTTCAAGGACTACCTTCATCCAGGACAATTACTGATAAAGACTGACAACACCACGGTTATGTGGTACATAAACAGGCGGGGGGGGGGTACACATTCCTACCCCCTCTGCAGACTGGCCATGGCATTGTGGAACACGGCTTTGAGCTGTTAAGTACAACTACAAGCTCAATTCCTGCCAGTAAAGCTGAATACTCTGGTAGACGAACTAAGCAGAAATTTCATGGACCCACATGAATGGAAACTGGAACCACGGATTTTCAACATGTTGACACGCAAATGGGGGAGCCCAGACATAGATCTTTTTGCCTCACCCCAGAACTACCAGTTGGACAAATTTTGCACAAGAACTCATCACAAAAAAGCCTGGAAAGTGGATGCTCTGTTCTTCAGCTGGAAAAACCTATCGGTCTTTGCCTTTCCCCCTCTGACTCTGCTCTCCAAAGATGTACTAAAAGTCAAACAGGGCAAACCAAAAATGATTTTGATTGCTCCAGACTGGCCTTGCCAACACTCGTACCCACTCCTGCGCAGTGTCACACATTTCACCATGGCACCTGCCTCAGACACCTTCCTTACTGTCTCAGCAGAACAACCAAACTCTGCACCCTCAGCTCCAAACTTTAAATCTTGCAGCGTGGCTAATCACCTAAATTCACCTTTAGCATCCCTCAGCAAACCTGTGATGGGTGTTATGTTGGAGGCGAGAAGACCTAGTACTAGAAAATCTTATGCTGACAAATGGAAAAGATTCTGTGCCTGGAATCAATCTTAAGGGATAAGCACAGCAGTGCCCAACATACCTCAGATTTTGCAATACTTAACTGAGATGCTTTACAAGGGCCTGTCTTTTTCTTCCATAAAAATCCATGCCTCAGCCATTTCAGCTCATTACAACACAGAACCTCCCCTCTTCTCTCATCCTCTGCTAAAGCAGTATCTCAGAGGGGCCAAAAACTTGAGACCACCCAGGAGAGCTCCAGCCCCTGCCTGGGACCTTAACTTTGTATTGGAGAAACTCACTTTCCCTCCTTTCGAGCCAGCTGCAACTGCAGACTTAAAATTGCTTTCCTGTAAAACAGCCTTCCTTTTAGCAATCACTTCGGCTAGGAGGATTTCTGAATTACAGGCTCTTATGGCAGTGGAGCCTTTCATCATTTTTCATGCGGACAGGGTATCGCTCAGGACTAACCCATCCTTCTTGCCCAAGGTGGTATCCAGTGTGGCTCTTAATCAGACCATCCATTTGCCAACTTTCTTTCCCAATCCACAGAGCAAGGGGGAACGGATTCTGCATTCATTGGATGTACACAGGCAACTTAGATTTTACTTGGACAGGACTAAATCTCAAAGAAAATCTGAACAACTGCTGGTAGCATTTGCTGCAGGGGCAGAGGGAAAGGCTATTTCAAAGCAAACCATTTCCAAATGGATAAGCCATTGTATTTGTTTCTGCTATAAGCACCATGGAAAACCTATCCCCCAGGGGATCAGATCCCATTCCACCAGGGCTGCATCTACTTCTACAGCCTTTCTCAGAGGTGTTCCTACCAGGGATATTCTAGAAGCTGCTACCTGGAGTTCAGTTCATACTTTCACCAAACATTATCATTTACCAATTTTCTCTAAATCCAGAGCTGGCTTTGTCACTGCTGCTTTGCAGGGCCTTATAGCCAGTCCTAATGCTGTATAAATCCATCCTCCCAACCATAGCTTTGGGAATTTACCCAAATGTAATGACTACAATAGTGAAACATGAAGAACATACTACAGTTGTATGCACTTACCATAAATGTAGATGTTCGAGTGTATTCACTCTTGCAGTCCTGGTTACCCTCCCTCCAGCCCCCTGTTTTTCCTCTTACTATGCCTCTATCTTTTACTACACTTAAACAACTTTTTTGTGTATTTGCTTTTATTTGGAGGTATATTTTTGTGTTTTTATATATATATATATATATATATATATTTGGCTGCCCATTTGGGGGGCACCTGACATCGGGGGCAAGAAAAACTGATGTAATGGCGTCGGCTGCATGTTTTATACCTCTGACGACCTGACATCATGGAAGAAGGGACAGCAACCGACGCAGGACCCAAGACTTTGCTAATCAGGCCGACTGAGGGCAACCTGCCAGCAGATTACCCAAATGTAATGGCTGCAACAATGAATACACTCTAACGTCTACATTTATGGTAAGTGTACACAACTGTACCTTTTAGAGAGCTGCTGATGACAGTGCTGAGGGTTTCCCTTAAACCGCTTATTATTTGAAAGAATAGCTAGTTTTTATTGGGACTGGAGGAATACTAGGAAGAAAGGTGGGTCTTCCCATAGTTTGGCCATGGACAACACTAAATGCAGCTTCTGATAACAGACTTGCTGTTGCTTGACATCTGTGGTTTTCTCATTGGCTTTGTTCAACTGGTTGTCTTTGTCACTCTTCACCTTTCGTTGTGTGTAGTATCATGGATCATCTTGAGAGTTACAGATTAAAGTGGAGCAGTCTGATACTTTGGAAGCAGTCCTGTAGTATGCGTCACCTTTTGTTCTTCATTTTCCTTCAGTTCTGATTTTCTTTACGTAGTAGTATATCATCTGTCTGGAAGCCTATAATTTCTATGTAGCTGCTTTTTTTCTTTTGGTGATCTTTCATTTTATTCCTCATTATAATCTGTTAACTGTTATCTTGGACATTCATTCTAATAGAAGAATGCATAAACACATAGTAAAAGCTCAAACGAATGGTGGTCTGCACAGCTTTGTAAGTGGACCAGACAAGTTGCAGTTATTTTACCTTTATTTGGGGGAATATTAGGACCATATTTGGAGTACTGTGTCCATTCTCGGTAGCTATTTCAAATGAAAAGGCAGTAAAGGCAACGAATCCAAAAAGCAAGGAACAGGCAGGATGTCAAATAACCCCTTTTAATACGTAAGCGCTTTCGGCAAAGGAAATTTCCCTCGCCTTCATCAGACAAAGTTAAAACAACTATAGGCTTTTATTGCCATATTAAATACTTAAATTAACTGTGACATCACAATGATTTTCCAGCATTTAAAGACATATTGAATATTGACATTAAAACACCATTTACATGAAAACATTGGCTGAAAACAAAAGCCAGTCACTTTTTAAGATCATTCTATACTAAAATTCATAAACTAAAATGTGTATATTTATCTATATATATTTTTATATATATATTTTATAAACCTATTATCTTAATGACAAGTAGTCTTGAACATCAGACAACAGGCAAAAAAGACACAAGGCAAAAGGGCAAAACAAACAAGCAGGAATTTAAATTAATTATAAGTAAATGAATAAAAAGCAAACATATATATAAAATGTGCATAGATACACATGTATAAAGTGTATTACTCGAAACCATGTTTATAACATGATGTATACCATGCATATAGTGCTGATCAAGATCGCAAATAATATATCAACACAATATAATGCATGCTTATATAAAATAATTCAAAAATTATTCAAAAATTAATGATACTACTGAGTAAATGAGACAAGACTTATACCCATGCAGGTGAATGGCAAAACAAAATCATTTCTAAATGTATATATATACATATTTATAAATTTATAAACATGTTTATAAGCATATTTATAAATTCAAGGCATTAACTATGGAAATAAATAGATAAACAGATAGAATAATTTTATTTTTCATCTATTTAATGCCATCAGTTTCAGAAAGCATTTAATGGACAATATTTCATTAAGTCCAGGAGGTGTATAGGCTGCAGTACGTATCTTCCAAAAGGCTTCTTGCTGTTCTAGTCTTAACTGCCATGGCCCTCCTCTAATGTGTGGTTGAACCTGATATATAACCGCAAAATAGAAACAATGCTCTGAATTATTATGTATATGTTTTGCAAGAGCATTGTTCAAATCACCTTGTTCAAATCACATGTTTATAAATTTATAAATATGTATATATATACATTTAGAAATGATTTTGTTTTGCCATTCACCTGCATGGGTATAAGTCTCGTCTCATTTACTCAGTAGTATCATTAATTTTTGAATAATTTTTGAATTATTTTATATAAGCATGCATTATATTGTGTTGATATATTATTTGCGATCTTGATCAGCACTATATGCATGGTATACATCATGTTATAAACATGGTTTCGAGTAATACACTTTATACATGTGTATCTATGCACATTTTATATATATGTTTGCTTTTTATTCATTTACTTATAATTAATTTAAATTCCTGCTTGTTTGTTTTGCCCTTTTGCCTTGTGTCATTTTTGCCTGTTGTCTGATGTTCAAGACTACTTGTCATTAAGATAATAGGTTTATAAAATATATATATATAAAAATATATATAGATAAATATACACATTTTAGTTTATGAATTTTAGTATAGAATGATCTTAAAAAGTGACTGGCTTTTGTTTTCAGCCAATGTTTTCATGTAAATGGTGTTTTAATGTCAATATTCAATATGTATTTAAATGCTGGAAAATCATTGTGATGTCACAGTTAATTTAAGTATTTAATATGGCAATAAAAGCCTATAGTTGTTTTAACTTTGTCTGATGAAGGCGAGGGAAATTTCCTTTGCCGAAAGCGCTTACGTATTAAAAGGGGTTATTTGACATCCTGCCTGTTCCTTGCTTTTTGGATTTGTTGCCTTTACAGCCTTTTCATTCGTTTGCTTGGTTTGTGTGGTTCAACTGTTTGTCATGTCAGAGGCAAACGAACCAGCTGAGCAAGGGAACGAGCGGTTTGGAATGGACAGTCAGCCCTTATTCATCACACAGAATGAAGATTTTCCTTCTGGGGCAGAAGGACAACTACAAGCAGGTTTAAATAATTCTGGACTTAGAACAATGCGAGCGACTAATTCCATGTCGCAAAATGATTTGACAATTTTAAGAAATCTTCTCCTAACCAAAGTAGACAACTTGTCTCAAAGGATTTTGAATCCTAACGCTAACTCTGTTAACACTGGTGCGCAAGCGCAGGCGCCAATTCTACCGTTACACAGCAACTCTCGCACTCCTCCCTCAACGGAAAGGGGAAACACAGCTGTTGGTGCTGGTAACATCGTAAGAACTGTTTCGGTTAACCAACAGTTGAATGTTGGTGGAATTAATCAACAACAGAGCATTGCTTCCAATGGGAGTGATAGTAGTTTACACTTTGAACGGAGTGGAGTTCCTAATGCGAACATTGGAGCGAAGAATGACAATTTAAACTTGGCAGACAGGTCCTCTAACACCATTACACTGCCAAGACTGTCTTCTTTTTTGGCAAATAACAACTTTTTTTCTTCGAATGGGATTAACAGTGGGGCACATGGACAAGATGAGAGGGTGAGTTCGTTTCTTAATGAATTAAACCTTTTCGATTTAAAGCTGTTTCGTTGCAGGAAACTGCAACTTGAGATTTCATATCTTCGTGAATGTATAAATAGACATATCGTGCCTAAAGGGTTGCGCCAGTGGCGGTACCCAGCAGGCACAATAAAAAATTCTGAATTTCACAAAGAACTTGTTAACATGTTTGATAAGCAAGGCATTGAATTTATGGAATGTCTTATAAAACATTATGCACTTGAAGTGAATGTGTTACAGGATGATTTGATCAAGCTTGAGATTTTTTTACAGGGACATGCTGATTTTAGTAGGTACAAGTTTGATTATCAAAGAGTGTTATCTAGCATTGAAACTGCTATTGAAAAAATGGTAAAAAATAAAAAACAAAAAATTGATAGGGATGTTATGGAATATCAAAACAATATTGCTTACCCCCCACCCCCATTTGGACAGGTTGCTACTTGGAGACAACCTGTTGAAGGAGGTCTAGACGAATCAAACATCAATAATACCACTTCTGCGAACGATAATGATTTACAACCAGTCTGCAGAAGTGAACGTATCAGAAACCAGGGAGCTAATAATGACCACCAGGGGGGAAATAGTAATAACATGGATAATCAAGGATCAGATATGTATGGCAATGTACCAGGTAATAACCAGGGTTTTCAGAGAGGGACTACCTCCAGGAACATCACAACGAACAACAACTATCGGGGACGCAATTATCAAAAGAAGAAAAGGGGCAATCAACGCAGGCGTTAACCTTAGGACAAGGTATCATTAACAATATAGTAAATGTTGAACAAAAGCCAACCATTTTATGTAACAATAATGGGGACTTTAAAGTTTATAACTATACTATCTTAACAATTGATGAAAATATTATTGAATTTTTAGCTAAAGGCCTGTCGTTCGTACCCGATAAAAATTGCAATCTTGTTAACACTATTGTTGATTTAAAATTATATGTCCGTAAATTAAATCTAACTGTACTTCTAGGAAACACCCCTTCTCTGCTTGACACACATAGAGTATCCAGTGTTTTCAATCCACCACTTAATAATACTCTCAACATGTTTGAGAGAATGTGTGAGTTGGATTTGCGTGCAATGAATAAACATCATTACATGTTTAGAAATAAGACCAAAACCAGTTTGAATATCAATGATGCTGAACTGGCTTTTATTGATTTACTAAACGATTGCCACATTAGAGTCATGGCACCTGATAAAGGGGTCGGCCTTATTTTCATGGATAATTTTGAATATGAAAATAAAATGTTACAATACCTTAATACAGGCCCTTATACTCCCTTCAGTCTCAATGAAGTTAACATTGTAAATAAAAAAATCAAAGAAACATTAAATGACTTATTTCTCGAAGGTACCATAGACTCTAATTTATTGCAATATCTGACAATGACAGCTCCAAGGACTCCAACCTTATTTGGCACACCTAAAATACATAAAAATCTTTTCGACCCTCCCTTCAGACCTATTGTGGATGGTAGAGGGTCAGTTACGTATGCGTGTGCCAAACTGGTAGATAATATCCTAAAACCTTTATAAAAACAAGAAGTTCAAATCTGCAGAGATTCTTGGAGCTTTCTTGAAAACATTGGAAAAACTGAATTTGACCCTTTTGTGACTTTTTTAGTGGTTGACATCAAAGACCTGTACACGGTCATTCCACACAGAGTAGGAATCCAATGGACAACTGAATTTATGCTTAGGAAAGGAGCACAAAGTGACCAGATGTATTTAGTAGAAACACTATTACATATTATTCTTGGTAGTAACTATCTTATGTTCAGAAATGAATACTATTTACAAACATCAGGTATTGCCATGGGTTCCCCCTGTGGATGTACATTTGCAAACAGTGTTCTAGCTTATTGGGAACATGAGTTTTTGTTCCAAAATGAATTGTACAAGGAACATGTCACTTGGTACACTAGGTACCAAGATGACATGTTTTTCTTGTGGAAAGGTTCTGTTGACGTTATTCCATCCTTTGTTGAGACCATGTCAAACATGACTGAATTTTTGGAAATCACTCACACTGTGGGTTTGAGTGAAATTTCATTTCTTGATGTAAAAATAACTAAAGACTTGGATTCGGGACAGTTTAGATAAAGTATTTTTAGAAAACCCACTTTTTCTAATAACTACCTTCACTTTAACAGTTCCCATCCAATACATCAAAAAAAGAGCGTAGTGAAAGGACAATTTGTACGGGCGGCCCGAATGGTGTCTAATTCAACTGATTTCAGAAATGAATGTGATTATATACAATCTATGTTTTCAACAAGGGGCTATCCACACTGTTTTGTAGAGGATATCAAACAAGAAGTCTACACTAAAAGAGAATCTGGACATTTTAGACCATTACTCTGTGGGGGTAACATAGTTGTGAAAAGTCGCAAGGATGATACAGGGTTCAACACCAGTTTTCTCTTCACTTACAGCATTGATGCTTATGCCATTAGTAACATCATGTTTAAGAATTGGAAGATTATTTTAGAAGATCAACAGTTGATCAAACTTTTGGGAGAAAAACCAAAGATCACATATAGGCGTGGCCCGAATCTCAAACAACTGTTAGAAAGAACTAAGACTAATAAGAAGGGATTAGGCATGAGAAGATGTGGTACATGCCATTATTGTAAACACATTTTGGTTAGTTCCACTTTAGAAATGGCTGGCAAAAAGTATACTATCCAAGGCTCTTTTAATTGTAATTCTAATGGAGTGGTCTTTGCGGCATTATGTAAAAAGTGTCCAGCTTTTTACATAGGTAAAACCGATAGACCACTAAAAAAACAAATTTATGAACATATATATGCTATGAATAGAGGTGATTTGAACAATGCTCTTGCAAAACATATACATAATAATTCAGAGCATTGTTTCTATTTTGCGGTTATATATCAGGTTCAACCACACATTAGAGGAGGGCCATGGCAGTTAAGACTAGAAGAGCAAGAAGCCTTTTGGCAGATACGTACTGCAGCCTATACACCTCCTGGACTTAATGAAATATTGTCCATTAAATGCTTTCTGAAACTGATGGCATTAAATAGATGAAAAATAAAATTATTCTATCTGTTTATCTATTTATTTCCATAGTTAATGCCTTGAATTTATAAATATGCTTATAAACATGTTTATAAATTTATAAATATGTATATATATATATATACATTTAGAAATGATTTTGTTTTGCCATTCACCTGCATGGGTATAAGTCTTGTCTCATTTACTCAGTAGTATCATTAATTTTTGAATAATTTTTGAATTATTTTATATAAGCATGCATTATATTGTGTTGATATATTATTTGCGATCTTGATCAGCACTATATGCATGGTATACATCATGATGTTCTTCATTCCACATTGCTGCAGTCCTAACTATTGGGGTAGTCCACTGTCCAGTCGGCCCGAATACCAAAGTATATGGCTGACGTCGGTCAGGGCGCATTAGACTGACGTCAGTACGTCAGGGTACTAATGCGCATGACCGACGTCATATCCTCAGTCTTTTTTGCCGCATGGTCCGATGCAGAAGCAATTTTGCGAGTGCAGGTTGGCGTTCTGAAAGTTTCTGAAGTCAGAGTTTCAGACCGAATCAAAGTTGGCTAAGTACCCGTTGGGAATATTTTGGTTTTTCTTGCCTCAGCATTTAACCGATGTCAGAAAAAGTGAATAACTGTATTTCTTGTGGGAAACAGATACCTCATAGGGATTACCATACTTTGTGTATACCTTGTTTAGGGCCTGAGCACGACGTTGTTGGATGCCGCTCTTGTGCTAGATTTAACAAACGCACTATTAAGAGAAGGTTAGACTGTGCCAGGTTAGTTTTTGGGAAGCGTTGTAATTATAAAATGCCGCCGGAGGCTCCGACCGCCGCCAAAAAGCGCAAGGACAAAGCAGCAAAGCATAGAGTGGAAGAACCGACAGTCCCAGACGTTGGATCTTTAGAAGGCTCAGTGGAGCCGGAGGTTTTGCCAGGTGTTTCTTTGGAGTCTCAGGGAGAGACTTTACTGTTACAGGATGTATCCTCGCAGGAAGTAGGCCAGGCTGAGGGGGCTTCTCAGGTGGCTGTTCTTCCCTCTCTTCCTAAGGTGGTTAGAGCCTCCCCTTCTGTTTCCAAGGCTTCTTTGAGAGGCAGGCCACGTTTAACTTCAGTGGGGGTTTCTCCTAGTGCTTCAGGGTCTTTGCCTAAGAAACATATGCTTAAAATGGCAGAGGATTTGATTACTATGATTAGAGGTTCTATGCCCCTCCTGATAAGAGGCCTAGGGTGGAACCTGAGTTTGAGAGTTTTGAGCAATGTTCGAGGCTTCTGAGTCTTCGGTTGAAGACTTGCAGGAGTATCCTCCTTATTCTGATTCTGATGTGGATGATTCTACTCCTTCAGCTTCTCCTCCTGAGGATTTTTCATTTTCAGAGACTCTGCATTCCATGAGGGAGCATTTTAAATGGGAAGGTCAAGATTTCTCTGATTCCAGGAAGAGGCTTAGGGAATTCTTGTTTTACCCCAGCATAGGCCTTTAGCTATACCTCCTGTTCTGAATGTGGTGGAAGATGTTTTTGCAGAGGCTTCCCTCAATCCTGATTCTTTGCCTCCTGCCCCAGTTAAACCGGATAGGTACTATAGGGTGCCTGAAGCTCATAAGTATCTTTTAAGAGTCCTAGGGCAGACCCGAAACTGTCTCTCAGGGGCCTAAAGGTGTGAAGGCCTCTGTTGTTAAAAATCCTGTTCCTCCTGATAAAGAGGCAAGGGCTTTGGATAGATGGGGAAAGAAAGTGTATACTTCTTCCACTTTAGCCATGAGGGCGTTGAATTGTCAGTTTCACATGTTAAAATATCAGAATTATCTCCTTTCACAATTGAAATCTAAGGTGGATGCTCTGGCAGAAGGTATTGAGTGTAAAGAGTTGCAGGATTTAGTTCATGTGTCTGAACAGGTGGGTAAACATTCTTTGCAATGTGGTTTTGATGCTGTGCAGGCCTCCTCGAGGGTGGCTGCCACTGGTTCTGTTCTTCGTAGGCATGCCTGGTTGAGAGATCAGAATTTAGCTGAGCATGTTAAAACAAGGATTTTGGATGCTCCTTTGCAGTCTGATGTGTTGTTTGGTTCGCCTGTGGAAGCAGTCTTAAAGAAAATGGAGGACAAGGCTAAGTCTATGCAAACTGTTAAGGATTTTTTGCAGGTGCAGCCTCCGAAGTTTAGTAGAAATTGGCCTACTAAGGGATGGACTTATCCTGCTTATGATTCCCAGTCTAGGGGTAGGTCTAGACGTGGTAGGGGCAGAGCTCAAGGTTCTTTTAGGCCTAGGACAGGGAGTTCCCCTGCTCAGACTTCTGGTGAGGGCAGGGGTCAGTCCTTTCGTAAGCAGACCCAATGACCTGCCTTTTCAGCTGCCAGTACATTCTCGCCTGGCAGCACCTTTGGGAGGAAGGCTGTCTCTTTTCAAAGAAAATTGGGATTTAATTACCCAAGACAGATGGGTTCTGGATATCATTCACCACGGTTACAGGTTTTATTTCCATACCATGCCTCCTTTCAAAGGCATGCCAGACATTCCTCCTCTACAAAGACAAGAGGCTCACAAGCAAATTTCTCTGTTGCTCCACATAGGGGCCATTCAGCCAGTTCCTGTGCCAGAAAGGGGCCTAGGATTTTATTCTCGCCTGTTCCTAGTACCGAAGAAGGGGAACACATGGAGGCCAATTTTGGATTTATCTATCCTCAACACTTATCTGGACATTCCCAAGTTCAAAATGTTGACGTTACAACAGCTTTTACCTCTGCTGGGCAAGGATCACTGGATGGTAACTTTAGATCTCAAGGAAGCTTACCTTCATGTGCCTATAAGACTAAGTTGCAGGAAGTATCTGCGTTTACGAGCTGGAAATTCTCATTATCAGTTCTCTGCATTGCGCTTTGGCTTATCCACTGCCCAGAGTATTCACAAAGGTTCTGGCTCCAGTGATAGCTTACTTCAGGCTAAAAGGAATTCAAATCTATCCTTACTTGGACGACTGCCTGATTCTAGCTCAAGAAAAGGAAGACCTTCTACAGCATTTGGATTATGTCATAGCAGTGCTAAGATGCCTAGGGTATTCTGTGAACGAAATAAAGTCCAGTCTAGTACCCTCTCAAGACATGTGCTTTCTGGGTGTGAGACTGAATACAGCAGCCCAGATGGCCTTTTTAACCCCGGACAAACAAAAGAATCTTTCCAGTTACTTCCATCAACTATCTCTTCAGTCCGGGCTGACTGCAAGGACAGTCCTTCAAGCCTTAGGGTTCATGGCATCTTGTATTCTGGTGCTTCCCAATGCCAAACTGCATATGAGGAAGCTGCAATGGTATCTCAAAATGTATGGACACAGCACTGCCAGGATTTGGACACTGTCATTCAAATAATACCTTGCATTCAAAAGGAATTTTTGTGGTGGGCTCAGGAATGTCACCTAAACAAGGGACTCTCTGTGACCCGGCCAGAGGCGAGTCAGATTCTAACGACAGATGCCTCAGACATTGCTTGGGGAGCTCATCTAAATGGAAAGTGGATACAAGACAAGTGGCCTGCCAGACTACAGCATCTACATATCAACATGAAAGAGATGTTAGCAGTCCAGTTTGCATTAATGGCTTTCAAGGAGTTACTTCTTCCAGGGCAGGTGTTGATTCTAACAGACAACACAACTGTCATGTGGTACATCAACAAACAAGGGGAACACATTCTTACCCATTGTGCAGGCAAGCAATGATTTTATGGGAGACTGCGCTCAGCTTGCAACTAACTCTTCAGGCAAGGTTTCTGCCGGAGCACAGAACTCCTTAGCAGATGTGTTAAGCAGACAAATCATGGATCCCCACGAGTGGAAACTGGATCTTCATGTATTTCAAAATTGACAGTGTCATGGGGAACTCCAGACATAGATCTGTTCGCTTCTCCACTAAACCACCAGCTGCCAAAGTTTTGCACAAAGAGGTTTCATCACACAGCTTGGAAAGTGGATGCTCTTTCTTTCAGTTGGAAAAATCTTCATGTGTATGCTTTTCCACCTCTGCCTCTTCTCCCAAAGGTGCTTCTAAAGGTCAGACAAGACAAGCCAAGGATGATTTTAATAGCTCCAGATTGGCCTCGGCAGCACTGGTACCCATTACTGAGGAGTCTGGTAAGGAAGCCTCCATGGCCTTTACCCTTGATTCCACACCTGTTGTCTCAGAGGGACGGTCACCTGCTCAATGTCAAGCTTCAATCTCTTCATCTAACAGCCTGGCATATTCTGTTTTGAAAGACAGCAGGTCTCAACTTCTTCAACAAGTTTTAAATGTGATTATGGAAGCCAGAAGACCTAGTACAAGGAAAGTGTACGCAGAAAAATGGAAGAGATTTTTATTTTGGAGTGCAGCAAACAATTTGGAGATTTCTGAGCCTAATTTGAGTGTGGCTCTTCAATATCTTACTGAGTTATTGGACAAAGGTTTGTCTTTCTCTTCCATTAAGATTCATGCTGCAGCAATTTCAGCTCACTATGATTGTGACCCACCATTGTTTTCGCATCCTTTGTTCAAGCAATTTCTTAGAGGGGCAAAGAATATAAGACCCCCACGTAGAGCTCCTACTCCTGCTTGGGATCTCAATTTTGTGTTGGAGAAACTTACTCTACAACCTTTTGAGCCTCATGGCTACTGCTGAATTGAAATATTTGTCATGGAAGACTGCTTTTTTGTTGGCCATTACTTCTGCAAGAAGGGTTTCTGAGTTGCAGGCCCTTATGGCGGTAGAGCCTTTTTTGATTTTTCATAAGGATAGGGTATCTTTACGCACTAATCCTTCCTTTATGCCTAAGGTGGTTTCTAGTGTGGCTTTAAACCAAACTATTCATTTGCCTACTTTTTATGCAGATCCCCAAAATAAAGGGGAAAAGATTTTGCACACTTTAGATGTACACAGGCAATTGCGTTATTATTTGAGCAGGACTAAGGATTTTAGGCAGTCTCAGCAGTTGTTTGTTTCTTTTGCTTTGGGTTCAGGGCAAGCCTGTGTCAAAACAAACTATTTCTAGGTGGATTGGGTTTTGCATTGCATTTTGTTATTCCCATCATGGCAAGGAGATTCCAGCTGGAATTAGGCCTCATTCCACTAGGGCTACTGCCACTTCTACAGCTTTTCTAAGGGGGGTGGCCACTAAGGATATTTTGGAGGCAGCTACTTGGAGTTCAGTGCATACTTTCTCTAAGCATTATCACCTTCCTCTCTACTCTAAGTCTAGGGCTGGTTTTGCCACAGCTATTTTGCAAGGCATGTTGTCAGTTCCTGCTTCCTTATGATTTGCCAGCCTCCCTTACCTCTGCTTTGGGATTCTACCCAATAGTTAGGACTGCAGCAATGTGGAATGAAGAACATAGTACAGTTTTGTACCTACCATAAATGTAGATGTTCGAGGATCCACATTGCTGCAGTCCAATTTACCCTCCCTCCTTCCCCTCTGTGTTTAAGGGTGGTTGTGTAGGTGAGGTTATATTCTGGTAATTTTGTATATATTGTACATATTTTTGGTGCAGGTATGTTTGGAATTTTTGGTTTTGGCCTTAGCTTTTCAGGGTCTTCTGACATCTGGGGCAAGAAAAGACTGAGGATATGACGTCGGTCATGCGCATTAGTACCCTGACGTACTGACGTCAGTCTAATGCGCCCTGACCGACGTCAGCCATATACTTTGGTATTCGGGCCGACTGGACAGCGGACTACCCCAATAGTTAGGACTGCAGCAATGTGGATCCTCGAACATCTACATTTATGGTAGGTACAAAACTGTACTTTATAAACATGGTTTCGAGTAATACACTTTATACATGTGTATCTATGCACATTTTATATATATGTTTGCTTTTTATTCATTTACTTATAATTAATTTAAATTCCTGCTTGTTTGTTTTGCCCTTTTGCCTTGTGTCTTTTTTGCCTGTTGTCTGATGTTCAAGACTACTTGTCATTAAGATAATAGGTTTATAAAATATATATATATATAAAAATATATATAGATAAATATACACATTTTAGTTTATGAGTTTTAGTATAGAATGATCTTAAAAAGTGACTGGCTTTTGTTTTCAGCCAATGTTTTCATGTAAATGGTGTTTTAATGTCAATATTCAATATGTCTTTAAATGCTGGAAAATCATTGTGATGTCACAGTTAATTTAAGTATTTAATATGGCAATAAAAGCCTATAGTTGTTTTAACTTTGTCTGATGAAGGCGAGGGAAATTTCCTTTGCCGAAAGCGCTTACGTATTAAAAGGGGTTATTTGACATCCTGCCTGTTCCTTGCTTTTTGGATTCGTTGCCTTTACAGCCTTTTCATTCAGTAGCTATTTCAGCTAAACGGACAGTTTGCTTGTAGAAACCATACACGAGAGATCTACAAAAACAGTGATAAAAGTGGAGATTTTGGGATATTGGTAAAGGCTGAAATCACAGCATGTGTATACAAAAAGGAAAAGATTATTGTGATCTGAACACATCATACTGATGGGGAGTAAATGCAAGGGACAGAGTTAAAATGAAGTACAGTGGGAGAGGCAAAGGTGATTACTGAATATAGGAAAATATTCAAGACTGACTTCTGGAAATTGTGTTTCAGTAGAAAGGTGAAAGCATCCTGGGACATATTACCAGGTGCGTTAGAATGTAAGTTAAAGGAGTAGATTTTTGAAGATACTTGCGATACAGTTAAGATACCTATACATTTTCAATGTGTTAAACTTCCAAAACCTCTTAAAAGCAGTCCATCATCTTTATAATCCATAGGGTTTAGTAGTGTATTGCTGTGCTATTTCCCATTTCACTCATTGTTTACTTTCCTCACCAGGTTTTAATAGGAAGGTGTTATGTTGCATTTCTGACATTTGTTTTTTTTTTGTTTACTTTTTGGTTTAAGCATGTTTCTGCTTTTATGCTGTTAAAAGTATTACTTATGAATCCGGCTCTCATAATTATCAACTGATAACAAAAAAGTTATATTTTTAGCTCAAGTATGCTCTGCCATAGAGAAGTACAGTTTATGTAGTTAAAATCAGGAACTGACTATTTAACAGAAGTTGCAGAGTAAGAATTTCCTAAGTCACAGAAAGGTACACATTGCAAGGAAACATTGAAAGTGCATCATAGATCTGAGTAAGCTATGAAATACAGTGTCATGTTAAATGTGACATTACTGAAGATGAAACAAACCTCCATCTTATTGTGCAACAGACAGCAATGGATCAGCACCAAGTATGGTTGATGACATTCTGTAGCTGTATGGCTGTACAGACCTGTAGGGCACATAAGGCTACATATCAGTCATAAATTAGGTTGTTAAGACACTGAATCTCAGAAACTGTGAAGTCTGTATAAATGTGACTACTTTATGACAATTATTAAATCTCACTGTAGACACACAGACTAGCTGCTCATCAAACAACTAGGGTACATATAAACATAAAAACATGCAAACTCAGCAGAGGTTCCCCAAGGAAATGCCATGAAGTACAGTTGAAGGAAATGCAAGTAGTTCAGACCACAGGGCAGGTTTATTATAGCAATAACCCATGCCTGGGTGTGGGTAATGCTGGATTTACCCACGGTTGGTGTGGTTTTGTCACGAGGGCGAAGCCCGAGTGGCCAAACAAAGCCAACCGTGGGTAAATCCAGCATTACCAACACCCAGAAGTGGGTTATTGTTATTATACAATGACATTATTTAAGAAAAAAAAATAATTACTCTTCTTAAATAATGGCATTGTATAATGCCTCCTTGCTGCCCTTCCGCAGCTGTCTGGTATTCTGCAGCAGTTCTGACGTGCTGCGCATGCGTGTGGGCAAAAGCAACTGAGAAAGCAAGATCTCCGTTGCTTTTTACAAACTGTTTCGCTATGTTATATGGGTTTAACATAGCGAGACAGCTTTAAAAAAGCAACTGAGAAAGCAAGATCTCTGTTGCTTTTTACAAACTGTCTCGCTATGTTAGTTTAACATAGCGAGACAGCTTTAAAAAAAGCAACAGAGATTCTCTGTTGCTTTTTACAAACTGTCTCGCTATGTTAAACCCATTTTACATAGCAAAACAGTTTGTATAAAGCAATGGAGATCTTGCTTTCTCCGTTGCTGTAAAAAAAAGAGTTATAGTAATGGAACATGTCCGGGTGACCGGACCTTTTCCCATTACTATAACTCCGATTTACAATGTGCACACTCACCAATCAGCGTGCACATTTTTGAATATTAATGGGGGGTCATTGTATAATTGCAAAGTTACCATGGCAGGGATAGTGTTAGTACGATCCGCCCATTCATCCACAACCGCTCTTTCCCATTTTTGCACTTGGGGTCAGAGTGTCACTTCAACAGTGACAGTCATCTGAAGCCATAGCTTACACAGTGGGGTGACTAGCCTTGGTGTGGACACTACACTCTCACAAGCACACTCACACCTATGGCCAATTTAGTGTCCATTCTACCTACTACATGTCTTTTGGAATGTGGGAGGAAACTGGAAATCATCACAAGCAAAACTTGCATGATTTACTAGTATCATATATGTTCTCAGTAGGTAAGATCTCCATGATGAATGACTTAGAAGGACAGGGTGCAAGACGCAAGATGCTACATTGTGTGGCAGTGACATAGACTTTCATATGTTTGTAAGAAGAAAATATATATAGCAAACAGTACTAACACATACAGGACAGTGGGCATAACAGGGATACAGTACGGGTTATAAGGAGTTGTTAAAAATGACAGTGCAGGCAAATGTGGATGGGTGCAATATATGGATGAGTAATGCAGAAACATATCAGAGAAGTGACAGAGCAGTTAGGTTGTTGTTGTGTCTTTCGGCTTTTCCTGGTTAGGGGTCGCCACAGAGGAACTCCGGGCCGTTAATAATTGGCAGATAGATTTTTATGTGCCGAGTTGCCAGCCCTGACGCACAACCTTCAATGCAGGTACGCCCATTCATGCATGTCTCCACGCAGAAGATGCTCTAGCTGAGAATCGAACCAGACAGCGTCTTACTGTGAGGCGACAATGCTACTGCAGCACCACCACCGCAGCTCTGACAGAGCAGTTAAGTGCCAGAAATAATTACATCAGTAGCAAAATACAGCACAGAAGGTGCGCTGGCATCATGGCGCGGAGGATTGGAGTCTTGAATATGTCCTAGCTTACCATGGTTTAACTAGGTCTCTGTAATCTGGAGGAGCTGAGCAAGGAGAGGAGAGAAACAGATGGTGCCAGCTCATACAACTCTGAAAGAAAATGTTTACTAGATCCTGCCACAGGTGCATCCCCTGATGGAAGACTTGGAAATTTTTCGGCATATGGATCCACAGATTGAGAGCCAAGAAATGGAGTGCATGCTTTTTTCTACTGTGTGTGTCAAATTTAATATTTTTCTATTTTGTTATTGGCATTATTTTAAGTGCTGAGAAGAGGAAGATGACAACAGTCTGTCTGAGAAAAAAAGAACTGGAAAGGAAAACTCGGCCAGATCCTCAACTGATGGGTTATCAGCCCTCATAGCAGATCCGAGGCAGCAGATTTTCCGTTTTAAAGCTTCTCCAGCATTTAAACTCCTCCCATCTAACAGAAAGCAATGCATCTCAACTCTTCCTTCGGTTTCTTTTGCTGCTACCCACAAAAGATGCAATCCTCCAGCACTCTTTAGAGTTCTTGCGATGTGTTCCTTCATAAAGATAGTTGCTTTTCTGGTTCTGTTATTTTATAGTCTTTAACTAAAAAATTAACATGTCTAGAAATGTAAAATTATAAAAATCAATATTAACATTTACCTTGCTTTGTCCTCTCTCTCTCTCTCTCTCTGGCTGAGCTGTACTTTAGTCACAGACTTTCATTATAGTCATAGCCGGCTTTAGGCACCAGCTAACCCTGCAGTCACTGGGGGTCCCCTGTTCCTGGGGGCCCCCAACCACAGCAACTTATCTTACCTTGATATTTTGTAACATGTCTATCAAACCAACAAAAGCTAGTACATCAATCTTGTATACTTAATAAACCAGGTGGGTAATAATGCTTATTTGTATCTCCTTTAAAATTCAAAAATATCTTTGCTTACATAACAGTGTTTTATCAAGCAAGACCCTTCACAGTTTCATTAAATATTTTACCACTAACATAGTGCCCATGGCTTAGTTAAACCCTGCTGGTGAACCTTCTCTACACTAAAACTAACAACATGGCCAGCTTTTGGTACCTGCGAAACCTGGGGGCCTCTTAATCATCCTTCATTGTGTGGGGGGCCCACAAAAGCTTGTGCTGGTTGGGGAAAATGAGAAGAAAAATGTATTAATTTCATGATTATTCTGTTTAACTTGAAACAGGGCTGTGCTATGACCCTGTTAGGATAAAGCTGATATTGAACATGAGCAGGTAAGCACTAGACAGGTCAGCAGCTCAGTGTGACCAATGTCTGTGCATACCTTGGATTTTAAGAAGAGTTAATACTTCTAATCTTCATGGATGGTTTTCTCTTTTAGGGAGTTTTATAAATACTTGCAGAATACCAGATACTGTAACTCTCAACTTCTTCACTAAAGAATTCAGCGCAATACCAATAATAGCAGAATAAAGGCTCAAAATAGTAGAATAACACTTTTTGTATCAACATTTTTTTTTTTTTGGACATTAAGTGTAAAACTCTGATGTCTGGATTTATTGACTGTCTGTAATCCCAAATGATTTACAAGCAAATCAAACTTGTTACAAAGGACAGAACAAAATTATGTGCAAAATCAGGGAAGGTCTGTGAAATCAGAGGCAGTGCCAGGTTTGCATTACTTCTCACTGAGGTAAATAAAAGTGACCCATTCCTGCTGCTGTTTGACTGCTTAACAGCAGTCACTGATCTGGTGTGCTGGTACCAGTGTTCTACAATGTTCATAGGTTCATAGGTTCATACTAGGCTATCTGCCCGAGGGCATTTACAAGCCTAGCCCATCGTTTTGTGGCTTACGCCACCCCTTTAGTATGGGGAACTATACCCATTATTTTGCTGTGCCTCTGTCGAGCAGTGACACTGAGGTAATCCCTGGGGTATATCTGCGATCTCCCATCCATTGGTCAAGATTTCTCTTGAACAAGGCCAGCGAGGTGCTCTGCCTCACATGTACCGGGATTCTGTTCCACAGCATAGGGAGTCTTTGGGTGATGAATCTATCCCTCCAGCATGTCCTATTAATAGCCGTGTCGAGGTTTAAGTCTCCCGCCCTTGTGGCTCTGATGGATCTAGATTTTTGAGGTGAAGCATATTCATCAAATCTGGGTTTGACATGGCCTTGTATGTTAGGCAAAGGTCACCTCTGAGCAAGGTGCGACTGAATAGAGCTGGAGTTCTTTCAGTCGGGCAGCATAGGATAGATTTTTGAGACCCTTTATCCTTTTGGTGAGGAACTTTTGTGGCCTCTCCAGCTGCTGCAAGTGTCGGGTCAGATACATTCCAAATGGGGCATTGTACTCAATCATTGGTCTGATGAGTGATGAGTAAAGGGAGACTATAACCTCCCTTGATCTAGATGAGAATCCCTTCATGATAAGGTGGGCAATGTAGAAGGTCTTCCTAACTACTTTAGCTACATGGGTGTCGAATGACAGACTACTATCAACCTGGGTCCCCAGGTCCCTGATAACTTCTTCTGTGCTCAGTGGATTGCCTCCTATTTGGTAGCTAGGGGTAACCTTGTTTTTCCCAAGGGTATGACTATGCATTTTTGGCATTTAACTTTAGGCCGTGGCTCTGGCACCAGTTATCCGCTTCTGTGAGACCCTTCTGAAGGATATCTGTGTCAGATGTGTTTTCTACTATGGCGCCAGTTTGCAGTCATCTGCAAACTTTGTCAGCCATAACCCTCCTGTGTTTGCTTGTACTTCAGAAAAGTAGATGCCAAACAAGAGTGGGCCCAGGACTGAGCCCTGTGGGACACCACTTGTGACAGGCTTTGAGTCTGACATGGCGCCAGCAACTCTGACCCTGTGGGTTCTGTCACTCAGCCAGTTTGCAACCCATCTTGTGATGTATGGGTTAACATTTAAGCTGATGAGTTTTTCAATGATACCCGAGTGGGGTATTGTATCAAGGCCTTAGCCAGATCGAGGTAGGCTGTATGGACTGCCTTTCCTCATCAATGGCTTTGGTGACTGTTTCGAAAAAGTCAACCAAGTTTAAAAGGCATGATCTGCCTTTGACAAAGCCAAACTGGGTTGGATCCAAAGTCTGCAAATTCCCAATGTCTTTATTTATGAGGTCCATTATGATCCTCTCCATGGCTTTGCAGATAAGGCTTATCAAGCTAATGGGCCGGTAATTACCAGGGTCGGTGGAGGCACCGCCTTTGTGAAGTGGGACCACAGTTGCAGTGCGCCACTCCCTGGGTACGTATCCAGAGGTAAGACTTTGATTAAACAGCTGTCCTAGCTGTGGGTTTAATTCCTCATTGAGTTCGTGGAGCACACAGCCGGGGACACCATCAGGTCCCATGGATGCTGTGTTTTTGCTTTGGAGAGCAGTTCTCACTTGGGCGCTGGAGATGTTTGGGGGCTGCAATCATTTGGTATAGATATCTCTCCTTTTGGGGAGGGGTGAGAAGTTTGCACTGAACCTGTCAGCCAGTATGTTGGCAATGTCTGTAGGATCAGTAATCTTCACATCATTTTGAACTAGTTCTGAGCATATCTGGGAGTTTCCTCCTAGGTTTCTAACATAGCTAAAGAAGGCCTTATGATTGTCTTTTGAGTCTTTAGCTATTTTTCTCTCGAAATTTGCTTTGGATGATTTTATGAGAGCTCTTAGTTTTTACTTATAGTGATCAAGGGTGTCTTACCTTTTAAGGATTTTGCTCTATCTTGTAGTAGCTTCCTCCTTTTGTTGTAGAGTTTGTTTATGGCTGGGGTCCACCAGACTGGACGCTTGCCTTTGGTACAAAGAGTCTTTGTTTTGCTTGGGATTGCCTTATCCATGCAGTCCTGCAGGTGCTGGTAGAAGGCATTTGTAAGTGATTCAGCGGCTTGAGTACTGTTTTCCCGGCTCGGGGCCTTAAAGGAGACCACACTAGTCTTTAGAAGTGTGAAGTCGGCTTTTGGGAAGTTCTTTACTGTGGTCTTTTTATTTCAGGTGGGGTGGGATGAGGACCTCCAGCGAGATTAGTTTGTGATCTGATCTCACCAGTGAGGGGTATACTTCCGTGTTGAACATTGTGCTCCCATGTTCGTGATGATGAGATCAAGTATGTTATCTCCTCTTGTGGGAATGGTGACTAGTTGTTCCATGGCATTTGAGTTTATGAATTCCAGGAACTTTTGGGCTAGGGTGTTTGGGCTTGAGTAGTGTTCCCAGTCTATATTTGGGTAATTGAAGTCACCTAGTATGATGGTGTTTGGTGATACATTTATCCCTCTAGTGTTTTCAGGAAGGCCATGTGAGGTTCCTGAGTTTGTGAGGGTGGCCTGTAACATGCTACTATTTGCAGAGCAGTCTTGCCTACGGTTAATTGCACCTGGATGGTCTCCGATGCATCATGCGTTGCCACCAGTCTTGAGGTGTGGGTGTCCTTGATGAATATGGATACCCCCCCTCCTTTCTTGGTATTTTCCTGATTTTGGGGCGGAATGCATGATATGAGGTAAAACCTGATAGCGCTGGGGTGCTCTCAGGAGCCTTGAACCAGGTTTCTGTCACAGCACAGACATCGATGTTCTCCATACTGAGAAGGGCCTCGAGTCGTGCATTTTGAGATTTAGACTTCTGGCATTGAGCAGCATTACCCTTAGTTTATTTCCTTTTTGTGTTCTAGGGTGGTAGGTTTAGAATTTGAGCCTTGCCTAAAAAGGCACTATGGGGTGGCAAGAGCCTTTGCCAATATCCTGAATCCCAGGGGTGACAGGTGCAAGCCGTCCCTTGCGCAGCAGCGTGGCTTGTCCAGCATGTCATCCCAGGCAGACAGATACTGGATCCCCTTTGAATGACACCAGTGTTTAAGCCAATTGTTAAAGCTGATCATCTTATCTCTGTATTGTGGCATCATTCTTGGTGAAGGTAGGATACTGCTCAAGGTCAGGGTCATACCTGCCTGGGCTACATAATCAGAGAGCTCCTCAATGTCTCTTTTCATGTAGTCCAAGGAGGTACGTCTCAGGTCGTTTACACCAGCGTGGACAATGACTGAGTCATATTTGTACCTGCTGTTGAGAGACCTGAGTGCTTGCGTTATGTGGCAGATTCTAGCGCCCGACAGACAGCTTACTGTGACCTTCTCCTTACTCAGTCTGGTGAGCGGGACATCAGTGTGTCTGACTATGGAGTCACCAATGACTAGTGTGTCTGGCATTGTGTTTGGCCTTAAGGGCTGTGACTGTTTGACACTCTGACTGTGAGGTCTATGTGTTGCAGGTGTTGTGTTCTGAGGTGGTGGTTTTTTGGGTGTCTGCTTTGGTGGCCTCTGCTGTTTTGGTAGATTTTTGATCAGAGCCTCAGAGTATGTCTTTGTGTGTTTATGTGTATGATTTGAGGTTGTAATGGTACTATGTGAGACTGGGTCTATAGTGTGTGTGGTAACCTTCCCCTCCTGACTGGTCTTGCCAGTCCTATGTTGAGAGAGCTCAGCCTCCAGTTTGGCCGTATAGTTGCATCTCTCGCATGTATTTGTGTTTTGTGGGAGGAGGAGAGGGTTGTCTGTGTACATGAGGCAATTGTAACATTGCCTCAATATTCCCAGGTTCACCAGCTGAGCAGGAGATGACACTAGCAACTGATCCCTCGACATGCTAGAAGGATAGACAAAAACTTTAAAAAGATTCCGGGGATGTGGGTGACCGAGAAATGGGGGTTGCCTTTTGGGGTGCTATCTATAAGAGTGCCGTATCAAGGTAATAAGTACTGTAGGAGCAAGTGCTAGGTTTAACAGATAGAGAATAGTCTACTTAGAGTCAAGTAGAGATGATCTTTTAGTTATAGGATACGCTGATTAGATGAGTAGTATAGGTCGAGGAAGGTAGTTTCAAGGGAAAATTTGAAGAGTGGACTTTAGGTAGCCTGAATAGTTTAAACCTGCTTAACCGGAGCTGCCCTAGTGTGCAACAGTGGCAACTCCGCGCTAAAACGTGCTTTATAGCAGGGGGCTGGAAAAGACAGGAAATGACCCAAAATGGCCAATAAACTACAAGTTACTGCCTTAAACCACTCCTCTGAGGACAAACAGGCAGTTCAGTACTCCCTACTCCCACTAGTGAGTAAAGAAACTACTCCTTGACCAAACAAGGAAAATGGAGAAAACAGGAACCAAGACAAAGCCCAGGGATCAGCAAAATCTGGTCTCTGGAACACTAGTTTAGGAAAGTATGGAAAGCAAGGATTTTTTTTTTTTTTTTTCAAAATGTATTGCTGAAAGAAGTACAAAACTAGTACTGCTATGGCTTATGCTGTCTGTGTGTGTGTGTGTATAGATATAGATATATATATATATATATATATATATATATATATATATATATATATATATAGATTCACTTTATATCCTCGAAATACTGAAATATCGAAATTCAGTATGTCGAGGTTATAAAGTAGAAACTTTAAAAGGACGAAACTTCAGAAGCGCGAAATTCAGAATCTCGTATACCAGAGATTTTGAATTGGCGCTTCTACTTTATATATACACACACACACACACACCTTCTTCCCTACACACAAACACAAGCTCTGTCCTACATAAAAGTAGAGGGGCAAGAACCCCTCATGTAGGGGGTTACATCCCTCACACACCCCCTACTTAAATATTCTAACTCTGAGGTCGCACTACATTCAACAACACACAAAACGCCACCACACAAGCTACATTCTCTTCGCACACACACATCACAGCAACAAAACACACTAACACACACCACTGCCCCTACCCAAAACCCTAAACACATAAACACTTACCTAAATCCATAACCACAGTGAAACACCAGAAGCGCTAATTCAAAATCTCCGGTATGCGAGGTTTTGAATTTCATGCTTCTGAGGTTTCGTTCTTTTCAGGATTCCACTTTATGGGCTTGAAATACTGAATTTTGATATTTCAGTATTTCGAGCTTCTAAAGTGAATCCATATATATATATATATATATGTGTGTGTGTGTATATATATATATATATGTGTGTGTGTGTGTGTGTGTGTGTGTTTGTAAAAATGTTAGTGAGTTTTATCTGTGCACACGCAATAATGCCAGGACACATACATTATTTTTCTGAGTGTCAGTAAAAACTGTAGCTAACAAGAAATCATATTTCAAAAGTAAGTCATAAAATGTATCCCAGAACATCCAGACACTTAGATCTTCTAAGACTCTATGGGATCCCTACTCCCCAGACTGTGTAAATGAATACAGAGGGCTCTCTTAATCATCCTTGACCGTGTGGGGGCCCCACAAACACTGTTGTTTGAGGAAAAATGAGGTGAAAAAAATATATCTTTTTTTCTGATTATGCTCTTTAACATGAGCAGGACTGTGATATGACCCTATTAGGATAAAGCGTATAATGGCCGCTGCTCTCAACTGCACCCATTCTAAAACCAGCCCCATTCAGATTTGTGTGTATAGAAAGCTGATGTAGGTCATATGGGGGGGGGGGGGGTTCTGGTGTTATTCCTCACAGTCAAATCTCAGTGGTGTGCACATGAGGTCATTAAAGCTTGTGTTTGGGCTGAGGACAGTGTGGTCATTGTTTCTTTTACTTTCCTCACATACCTCAGAGGTGTAAAAGAAGATTACTACAGCTTGTGTAGGAACAACAAAGTAGAGTACGTTACTATAATCATTAATGTTAAGTTGTCTATCTCGCCTTCATTCTTGCTGGATGGGTTCGGAGCCGACCTCGGCTCCGACTTGGCCACTCTAAAAGCTCGAGAGTTGGTTCCACCGGCTCGAGGCTCCCCTTATATCCCACAATGCTAGGCGAGAGTTACCTCAGATCTCGTTTGCCGCTACAGCTTCGAGGTTGGTTTTTCTACCGGTTCCTGGTAAGTACTATTTCTTAGTGAAATCAGTCTTTAAAAACCCCTTTAATTTAATATTTTTTTCTTAGTTTAGTGTAGTTAGAAAACTTTTTATACCTTCCCAAAAATTTTCCGTTTTTTTCCCTCAAGAACCTTAGGTTCTTCCCTTGGGCCTTTGGCCTTTCCTTCCCTAGTGGAGTGTGTGTGCATTATTTTATTAAAATTCTAGCACTGTTTTTTATTATAAGTTAATTTTGACAGGGTGTAACTAGAGTGTCTGTGTGCGTGTTTGTGTACACCTGTTATAACAAAAATGTCTAAAGAAGCAAAGGTCTCGATTCAAGAAGTGTGATGCGTGCTGTCAGAAAATGTCTCTGACAGACGCCACACTTCTTGTGTATATTGTCTGGGGTTTGCACCTGCAGGACTCCTGTGCTGTGTGCCATGGCTTCAGCCCCAGGGTCCTGCAGGAAAGAAAGAATAAACTGATTCTTAGAGGCTTACTTAAGCCAGAGGATTCCCTGCTGTTTCAACAGGGAAGCCCTCTAAGGCAAGGTCTTCGGCCCGGCTTCTGAGCCGAGACCTCAGGTTTCTCAACCTTTGCCTTTATCGGCTCCGGCTGGAGCCGATAAGTCTCAGTCCACAGTTTCTGTGGCTCCCTCGCCGGCCGGAGCCGAGGTTATAGAGTCCCGTGTCGGCTCCGACCAGACCTTCGGAGCCGACAACTAGGAAGAGGTCGAGGTCACCATCTCTTGGCTCCGTTCATTCGGCTCCAGGATCTCCCCTGCTGTCTGAACAGAGCCAAAGGTCTCACCTCTAGGTCATCGAGGCTGTCGGATCATGACCTTCAGAGGGTAGTGAGTCGACTACTTAAGTCCGAGGCACTGGCCCAGATGCTTCAGAGCCCGACTCATCAGTCGATGCCTGCCCCGGTCCATCAACATTTTCCTCCTTCGACTCTTTTGAGTTCGGAGCCGGGTCGTGTCGGAACCGAGACTGTGATTATGTCGGAGTCGGTACAATTGTCTTCGCCCGCTGCCGCTCCGTTTTCTTCTTTGGAGGAATCTCGGCGGACTTCCCTCGTCGGCTCCGAGGGGTGAGTGGCATTGACCCTTGTCCGACCCCCTCTCCTCTCGGGCTTCGGCTGGTGAGTTCGGCTCCGACATCGGCCTCGGAGCCATCACTGTCGGTGCCGAGGGGGGTTCTTAGCTCCTCGGAGCGGGGACCTCTGGCTCTGCCTGACAGGGGTGCATTCGAGGTCATGCGGAGTGTGTTAGAGCCTGGCTCTACTCCACAGTCGGCTCCGTCCGCCCCTCCCTCTATGGTGCCTCAGGGTAAGTCGACTCACTCCCTCATCCCGGACCGCAGAGAGCCAGCTCCTCAGGAAACCCCTGTGGGGATTTCATCCTCTTCCGAGGCCTCTCCTGATTTGGCAGAAGAGACCCTCGGAAGAGGAAGTGTAAGAGGAAACACATTGACTCACCTGAGTCCATCACATCAGACACAGATTTGGATGATTCTGAGGGTTCCCCCCATTCCCCTTCTGAAGATGTCTCATTTGCAGACATTCTGGAGATCCTGAAACAGAGGGGAAATTGGCCAGCCCTTAACCCTTCGGAGGACGAATCTGTCTATCTTGACCCGCTTGGCTCTCGTCCTTCCACCTCCTGGCTGTCCCCCTTCACCCCCTCATGCAGGTGGTTGCTAAGAAGGCATGGACGGCTCCTGATTCAGTGGACCCCACTCCCAGGAGACCTTCTAAGTACATAACAGCTCCAGCAGACAAGCAATTTCTAACAAAAGGAGTTTCTGTGGATGCTATGGTGGTAGCTGCTGCCACAAAGAAGGAACTAGCTGATCCTTCAGTACCTGTCCATCCACCTAACAAGGAATCTAGGTCCATGGATAGGTACGGGAAGCGGATGTTCTCCTCAGCGACATTTACCATGCGTTCGCTGAACTACCTGTGCCATTTTACTTGTCTTCAAAGGGACCTGATCAAGGAAGCGAGTGAAATGTTAAAGGATCCTACAGCTGCGGGTTTCCAAGACAAGATGAACACGCAGCTGGCTACCCTTAATTCCATATCCAACTCCTCCATGTGCCTCCTTTCTTACGCGGCTGATGGAGCGAGCAGAGCCGCAGGGACAGGTGTGGCCTTACGTAGGCACGCCTGGATGCGGCTATGCAATTTTGCGGACCCTTTCAAGACGTCTTTCACGAACTCCCCTTTGATGGATCATCCTCTTTGGTCCTCAAGTGAAGGAAACCCTGACTAGGTGCGAGACTGATGGCAAGACCCTTTCTGCCGTCGGAGTCCGTTTTTCGACCCCTTCTAGGCCTTACCCCAAAGGCCAGAAGAGTGGAAAGATGTGGTTCTGTAAACAATCTCAAGGGACTTCGCCTGACGCACAGAGTCGTTTTCCTACCAAAGGCAGAGGTGGGAATAACAATGGTAGACGCCCTAGGGGCAGGGGGTCCAGAACCAGGGCAATCGGGAAGCCTTCCTGACAGGCCCTTGCAGCATGCCTGAGGTGTTGCCCGACTGCCCATCTTCGGAGGCAGTCTGGGGAAGATTGTCACTGTACCCAGAAGCCTGGCTATCCCTGACTCAAGACAAATGGGTACAGTCCATCATTTCCGAAGGCTATTCTATCCCCTTTCTTCGCTTCCAAATCAGTCAAAAATCCCTTCCAGATGTTCCACCGCTCAAAGGGATCTAGCAGCTTTGGAAATTTCAAAACTGCTTGCAAAAGAGCAATTCAGCCAGTGCCAGTAGACCAACAAGGATCCGAATCTACTCAAGGTTCTTTTAGTTCCAAAGAAAACAGGGGACTGGAGACCGATTTTGGATCTCAGTGTCTTGAACAAATCAGTCAAGAAAACAAGATTTCGGATGGTCACGCTGCAATCCATCCTTCCCTTTTGGGCAAAGGAAACTGGATGTGCTCTATAGACCTTCGGATGCGCTATCACATAAAAATGAACAGACGCTCCAGAAGATTCCTCCACTTCAGGCTGGGAACCAGTCATTTTCAGTTCAGGGCCCTGCCCTTTGGTCTCACCACTGCCCCCGGTGTTTACCAAATGCATGGCAGTGGTAGCTTCTCACCTGAGACGACAAGGATTCCAGGTGTTTCCATATTTGGACGACTGGCTCCTCACAGCTCCCACCAAGCATCTCCTTCTGATGGCCAGAGATTATACTTTTCGTTGGTCAAAACTGGGTATTTCAATAAATTGCGAAAAGTCTGTTTTGTCACTTATGTACTACAGCTTACACATAGGTGCAAATCTAGATACGATAAACATGTCTGCAAGGCTAACACATCAAAGGATATCAGACATTCACAAATTGGTATCACTCCTTCTCAACAACAACAGAATCAAAGCCAGGTTAGTTCTAAAGGTGTTGGGAATTATGGCAGCGGCCATACCTCTCCTTCCATTAGCCAGATACCACATGCGAATCCTTCAGTGGATGCTTTTTACTCAATGGTCATACCAGGAACTTCCAATGTCTCACACCATTGTGATCACGCAGGCGTGCAAAAAGCATCTCATGTGGTGGATGTCTTCCCCCCATCTCCTGTCGGGAAGACCTTTTGTGCCGCCTCCTCCGGTTGCTACACTGACAACGGATGCCTCCCTGATCGGGTGGGGGGGGCATTATCAGGGCAGGACAGTCCAGGGCACATGGCAACCAAACGAATGCCACTTGCACATAAATGTTCTGGAGATGAGAGCAGTGCTTTTAGCGTTGCAAGCCCTTCAAGACTCTCTTCCCTTGGGAACAATTGCAATCCAGACAGACAATATGCCTGTAGTGTGGTACATCAACAAACAAGGCGGAACCAGATCATACCCCCTGTGTCGAGAAGCACTCAGACTGTGGCAATGGGCGATTTCTTCTCACCCGTTTCTGATAGCAACGCACATCCCGGAAGTCCAATCATATTATGGACAAGTTGAGCAGAGCTATTCTCATGCCTCACGAGTGGTCTCTGAAAGACTCTGTAGTGAGAGAAATTTTTCTCAAGTGGGGTCAGCCTTGCTGCGATCTTTTTGCTACTCCCCAAAACAGCAAGTGCAGAGAATTTTTCACTCTGTTCCCTTTACCAGGCCAACCCAGCAGAGACGCTCTAGTCCAAGTTTGGCCCGGGACTTCTGTATGCATTTCCTCCTTTCCCACTGATCTCTCAAGTAATTCAGAAAGCTATCGCTCAGAAGGCCTCATTGATCCTCATTGCTCCTTACTGGCCTCGACAAGTGTGGTTCCCCTTTCTACATCGTTTCTCTTGAGCGACCGTGGAAGCTGGACCTAGTTCCAGATCTTTTGATCCATCAGTCGGGTCAGTTTCATCGCCTCCCTCCCTCTCTGAACCTCACTGCTTGGTTCCTCCAGTTCCTACCTTAGCCAGGCTTCCTCAATTATCTCACTCTGTTAGAGATATATTGATAGCTTCCCATAAATCTTCCACTCGAAGATTTATTTGAGTAAGTGGAAACGCTTCTCATATTGGGCACAAGGAAAGGACATAGATCCTTTCACCGCTTCCATCCAACTAGTCCTTGATTTTCTAGCTGAACTCTTCCATGCAGGTTCATCTCCCTCTACACTTAAAGTTCAATTGGCAGCTATTTCTAACTTTCATGTGGGTATTGCTGAATCTGCCCTAATGTCCCACAAACTCTGCAAAGCCTTTTTGAAAGGAGTTTTTCTTCTCAGACCTCCTATAAGAAATCCTCCTTCTCCTTGGGACCTAAATTTAGTTCTTGCTTCTTTGATTCTTCCCCCTTTCGAACCTGCAGCTTCCTGTTCCTTAAAATTGTTATCATGGAAAACTCTTTTTCTGGTAGCTATTACATCAGCTAGAAGAGTTTCAGAACTTCAAGCACTCAGTTGTCGTCCTCCTTATCTTTTGTTTCATAAGGACAGAGTATCCTTACGAACTAACCCGTCCTTTTTGCCTAAAGTGGTATCTGCATCAAATCTGAATCAATCCATTGATCTACCAGTCTTTTTTCCAGAATACTCCAATAGGTCTGAACAAAAATTACACTGCCTGGATGTTCACCGTCAATTGAGGTACTACTTGGATAGAACTAAACAGTTCAGAAAATCTGATCAGCTGTTTGTCTCCTATGCGGAGAGCAGAAAGGGACTTTCAGTTTCAAAGGTATCATTATCCAGATGGCTAACATCATTGATTTCCCTTGTATATGAGATTAGACATCAAAAGCTGCCTGATAAACCTAAGGCTCATTCCACCAGAGCTCTGGCTACTTCTTTAGCTTTCCAAGACAGACTGCCTATTGACACCATTTGTGCAGCTGCTACTTGGGCTACTCCTCACACTTTCATTTCTCATTATAAGTTGGACTTAGCTTCTAGGCATAGAGCTAACTTTGGTTCCACTGTTCTCAGGAGTCTGTTCCGTTAGGCCACCCGGGACAAGGTGCTAGGGACGCGGTCCCATCCAGCAAGAATGAAGGCGAGATAGACAACTTAACATATAGAAGTTATGTTCTTACCATAACGTTCCATGTTAGTTGTCTTCTTCTCGCCTTCTTCTTGCGTCCCACCCTCCTTCCCCCTGGCCTGGACAGACCTAGAGGAGTTGTGATCGTGACCTCTCTTTCTACCACCTCTTTCTTAAGACATATGCTGTTGGGCATATTTTCTGGGTCAGGATGTAGGTCACCCTTCTTTTTTCCTGTTGTTAGAGGTGGACTCTGTTTATAGTTATACTGTTACTATATAAGCTGGGTTTAGCTTACAAACGAGATCTGAGGTAACTCTCGCCTAGCATTGTGGGATATAAGGGGAGCCTCGAGCCGGTGGAACCAACTCTCGAGCTTTTAGAGTGGCCGAGTCGGAGCCGAGGTAGGCTCCGAACCCATCCAGCAAGAAGAAGGTGAGAAGAAGACAACTAACATGGAACGTTATGGTAAGAACATAACTTCTATTTTTTTCACTTTCCGCACAATCACATTTAGGACTCGTATGCAGGTGGCTGCCATTGACAGTTTGGGTTGAGGAGTGAGGAGACATACTATGTGTATGTATATCAGCTGTCCCTTGAAATACATGACTGTGGAAATTTAAACCTCTGCCTTCATCCCAGTCTAGAGGGATGCATAAGCAGCCTTTTGGGGGGGACTGGGAGGCAGGTCGTTCCAAGATAGGACATGTGTATCCAAAAAAGGAAAGGGTTGTTAGTTTATTGTAAGTTACCGTTTTCTCATTTTTGAACATTAAGCCTTAGATACAACTTTTGTCTTCCTTGAAAGAAAAAAAAAATAAAACTGAAATTCTTTTCTTATTTCCTAAATGGTTATTATGGCACTATCTTTGGTCAGGAAATGTATGTTGAAAGGATGCAGTGAAAACTAAAGCTGAACAGCAACACAATTTCTTTACTTAATCATAATTTCTGTTCAAGCCATTATTGGATGAAAAGGTGTGTGAAAAGAAAAAAAGCTTTAAAATGCACTTCAGAGCATATAGAACGTTATAGCTTCTTGGAAAAGCTAAAAAGTAAGGCAAAATGTTAGAAAAGGAAGAAAAAAAGTAATGTGCATGGTATGGGGAGTCCAAGATGGAGAGGGGGAATGTGGAAGACTGGAGGCTATTGTGTGTATGGGGGAGGTATGCAAGAGTAGGCCTAGGGCACCATTTCACCTAAATCCAGACCTGTACATAGAGTTGCTGCAATATGTCATTGCTGCAACTAAATACCAGTAAATGTAAATGTCCCTTTTTGTGAGATGGGCCAACACAGTGTAGTACACAAGACTTGTAATGTAAGAATATTGTAGCTAAAGGTCAGTCTGTGCATATTACTCCTAAAAGTTTGCAGCATGAACTAAAAAGTTGCTTAGAAAAGGTGGCAGTGACAGGGTGATACATAGACTGGAAGTGCCTAGAGGCCCCCAGCTTGACATCTGCTGGGGCCTCCCAAAATGCTAACACCGGCCCTAATTACAGTTTTGACTAAAAAAAAACTGTATTTTATTCCTGTTCACTGTTGTTTTACAAGTACTTGATAGTTTCTTGTAATAATCATTTATTTGTTTATGGAGTTACAAATGTTAAAGCTTTTTTCTTGGAGGAAGGTACAGTTTTGTAATTGCTCCAGCTATGGGCCCAAAATTCTACCCCAGAACACACACAAGCTTTGCATCATATGCTTGGGACCAAAACACTTACAATTCCCATATGGCATATATAAGTCTTTTGGCCTTAGATCATTGATCAAAAGGAAAAACAAGTTAAGCTTAAAAGGCCTTCTCCCTACCACAGTTGCACATTCAGACAAGGACACATTTAGTGCCAAAGAGAAATAAAAGGAAAAAAAAGAAGAGAGACCTACAGATAATGATAGAAGAAGGGGGAAGAGAGAAATGGGGAAAAAAAAAGGCTGAACTCTCTTCTTCTACCATCTCTGGCACCTAAATTATCGAACTTTTCTCCACCTGCTGTTCCAGTGCCACCATTCCATTCAGAAGCTAGTCTTGCCAAATATTTAGTGTTGATAACTGTTTACAGGGAAACCATTGTTATTCCAGACAGAACTTCTCAGAAGGGAAACATCTTTAAGCTGCAGATCTTCAGGGTGGAGCTTTCCAGGTTTCTGGGCTGGATACCTCTAAATGTTTCCTCCCTTAGGAGGAGTGTTGTAGATATTGATTGTTAAATGATAAAGGGTTTCATCAAGGCTCAGGTAGACACAGGTGTCACCCATTCCACCTCTGTTTCTAGGGTGGATGAGGTTGGCTCACCAGCTCTTGTTCTAATGCTTCTTTGTCGGTACATGTCTTTGTGTTGTTGGTTTCAGAGCTGAAATCCCTCCCAGGACATCCCTTGTTGGTGCTGATTAGATCACATCCATTGACAGAAAATGGATGAGATCTAATCAACACATCCTTTGACAGCAAATGTACATTCAACACACACAACTCTAATATCTTCAAGAGTTGACTGTGTCTTGGCGTCAAACGGTCAAGGCCAAGTCCTCAGTTCCACCTACAGTGCTAACATCTTTGACTCTGTTGTCAAGGTCTGAGACCTCAGCACTTGATACAACAGCTCTGATATCAGCGGTGGAGTCAACTGGTCCATTGGTGCTGGAAGTCTCCCTTTCATCTCCATTTGCCTCATCTTCCTTGAAGTCGGAGACCATTCCAGCTGGGTTGTCCTCCGTGACTTTGAAAACTGCAATAGCATTTGAGTTTCTAAAAGAATCCATTCACATCCATCGATGCTCCCTTGGTTTGTGCACCACCTTCAAGCAACGGTCCATCTGAGACCTTAAGCGCGCATCTTTAGCCCAAAGGACAAAGCAGCTCTAGACATCCTGAACCATCAAGACTGTAAGACCACTTCAATCCGGAAACTTGCCCCCCCCCCCCCCCCCCGGTTCACAGAAAGCATCAGTGCAAAAAAGGCACATCAATTCTCAATTCCCCAAAAGAATCAGTTACCCCAGGCACATATATATATTGATGAGGGAGAATGTTTCCACCCAGTCCCCTTTGAGGACTCCAGTTTTGGATACATTCTTGAATTAATGTTTCAGCAAGGAACTTGGCCTGCTGATGCACCTAGATGAGAAATTGTTGCTTGAGGATTTTAGAACTATGCCCTCAACTTCCTGGGTGGTCATTCCCACTGACTGTGTCATAGCTCTTGTAGCAGAGAGGGCATGAAAACAAACCTGCCCTAGTGAACTCATTCCAGTAAGCCAAATACATTTTAAGACCACCAAAGGAGAGGCAATATTGCAATAATGACCCTGCAATTCTATTGTAGTTGCATCAGCCACTAAAAAGGAACTATCTGGAGAAAGCTCCATAGTCCATTATTCTAAGAGAGAGTCTGGGATGACAAACCATTTCAGGAAGTGAGTGCATGACTTAGGAACCTTTTCTCTCAGGGAATTGAATTACATAACTCACATGACAAGGTTCCAGAGGGACCTAACAGAACAGACATTTGATTTCCTCTGGAGACCTTCCAGTCAGGAATCCCACATTGTCTATCATAAACCTGTCATGAGGCTGTTTCACAACACAGCAGATGGAGCATCTAGAGCAGTAGGCACTGAAATTGAAATGCTCCATCATACTTGATTCTGCTTGTATGACTTTGCAGACAACTTTAATGGGCCATTTATTAATGCCTCTTGTGATGGATCATTCTTCTTTGATCCCATAGTAAAATAAACTTTATTGAGGAGTGAACAAGAAGACAGAAGAAGTTGTATGCCATGGGACTACACTTTGAAACCCCTCAAAGGTCCTTTTCAAGGAATCAGAGGTATAGAAAAGGTCACTGTTTCAAAAAAATCTTAACTTTTATCCCTTGATTCCTCTTCAGATAGGGCACCCTAAGGCAGAGAGGGGTCCTTTAATCGGGGTCCTATCAGCATCTTGAACGTTGACAATATCGAATAAGATATTGTCAACGCAAGAATGCCGAAAGTGAAGAAGGGGTAAGCGGAAATCTCCATAAGGGGAGATTTCCGTTAACTACAATGTAGTGCAGTCTCGGAGTTGGTATATTTAAGTAGCAGGGGGTGTGGGGGGCGCAGGGGGGCTTGCCTCCCTGCCTACACCCTTTAGGGTTTTTTTTTTTTTTTATATATCCGCATTCGAAAATTTAATAGTTCAATCATTTCAGTTCGATATTTTGTGATTCAAACTATTAAATTTTCAAAATGCTGATATAGACCCCCTTTAATTGATACCACCCCAGAGGGAGAGGGGGTTCATAAAATCAGGGGGTTAGAGGTCCTTTCCCTGGCAAGCCTCCTCAATGACCCGAAAGGGCTGCCTAACTGCTTCCTCTGGGGGCAGTCACGGGTCAACTGCCTCTTCACTTAGATGTTTGGTCAGCTATCATAGAGGAGAAATGGGTGAAGAGTATAATATACAGAGACTGCCACAACTTTCATGTCCTCTCTCAAGCAAGCTTCTGTACCCCTTCCAGACATTCAACCACACCAAAAGAGAGCAGTGGCTCAGGAGATTATTCATTTCATTCAAAGAAAAGTAATCCAGGCAATCCCACCAGACCATAAGGGGTATTCTATCAACTTCTTTTAGTTCCAAAGAAAGCCCAGGGCATCAAGCCCATTCTAAATCTCAGCTGCCAAGTCTTCATGTCAAAAAGATAAAATTCTGGATGGTCATGGTGCAGTCCACCCTTCTGTACCTTCATGAAAGGGATTACATGTGTTTGATAGACCTTCAAGATGCTTATTTCTACATCAGAATAGTCAAGCAGTCCAAAAGGTATTGGTACTTCTAACTGGGCCAGTTCTGATCTTTGAATTTGTTCTCACCACAGCCTCCAAGGTGTTCCAACAAGTGCATGGAGGTAGTCAGACCATCTCATGCTGAAAGGGTTCTCGGTGTTTCCATATCTAGACAACTGGCTTCTTGCTGCAAATACAAAAGTATCCCTTATCTTAGCAATTGATTAGTTGGCTTCATTTGTGTCAGTCCTTGGGTATCTCACTAAAGACTGAAAATTCAAACCTGGAACCTACCTAATCAATAAATTTCATCAGATACTATGTGGGACTACCTTAAGAATTACAAGACTCCCTGTGCAAAGGCTTCTATCTCTCTGGCTTCAAGTTCTAAACCTTCTTCGGTAGACTCCCCCACCAGCCTTCCTTAGTACTATGAGCATTAGGCATGATATCAGCAGCCATTACTTTAATGCCTCATGCCAGATACTACATGTTGGCATTGCAAGTGGACACTCTGTGTGCAATGGTCTCTGTCTACACACTTCATTTTCCTATCTGGTTATTTACAGACTTAGGTTGCCCCTTCCATCAGCAGAGGTCACTATGAACACCTGCTGTCTGGGGTGGGTGGGATATTACAAAACGACAGCCCAAGGAACATTGTCACATCAAAAGACTCTCCCACACGTAACTATCATGCAGATAAGGGTGTTCATTCTAGCACTAGAGGCCCTACAGGACTTCTTCCCGGGGTGTGATTTTAGTAGACAGACACTTCAGTTGTGTGGTACATAAACAGGGAAGAGGGAACCTGATCATATCCCTTATGCCAGGAGGAGGCCATGATAGTGTAGCAATGTGCAGTCTTCACACCGTTTTCTGATAGCAATGCCTCTTTCTGGTTGGACCAGCTTTATAGTGGACAGGAGGCTTAGTTGCTGTATCCTAATCGAGCTAGTCTTGTTGCAACCTGTTCACCTTCCCAACCAATACAAAATGCAGCAGCAACTTTGCTTTCATTTCTCCACAGGGACATTCTAGTCCATCCTTAGCCACCTAAACCACTTTATATCTTTTGCCTTGTTCCTTTCATGACAAAAAAAAGTTTCTGTAGAAAGCTTCTCTGAGCAAGGAAAATGTTATTCTTTTAGCACTTTTCTGGCCCAGGCAAGTTTGGTTCCCTGTGCTTTGATATCACCTAATACGGTCCCTGCAGTTGCCAGATCTGTCTCACCCATCAAGTCAGCTTCCTCCAGACATCAGTTCCCTCAGACTAACTGCATGGCTTCTCCAATTCCAGTGATGGCCAATAATCTTTCCCTATCAAAAAGAGTGGCTCAGATTCTGTATGCATCACAGAAGCAGTCCACAAGTAAACCTTTCAGAAGTAACTGGAAGAGGTTTTCCATATGGGCAGTACACCAAGGTACAGATCCAATTTCAGTATCCATAGCCTCGATTTTGCAATTCCTAGCCACCTTGTTTGATGCATATTCTAGTTACTCCACTATTAAGTTCAGCAAGGTTTGAACTCCACTACTTAAGCCTCTCAAAAGGCTTATAAATCTTTTATAAAAGGCACATTCCTCCTTAGACTGCCATCAAGGACCCCATTCGCACTTGGAACATAAGTTTTGTGCTACAAGCTCTTACTCAACCTTCTTCAAACCTGTTTCTAGTTGTACACTAAAGCATCTGTCCTAGAAGACCTTATACTTTAGTAGAGGTTACCTCAGCTAGACTGTTATCAGAACTTCATGACCTATCTTGCAAACCAACTGTATGTAGTCTTCCATAATGGCAGAGTTTCTCTAAGACAAACCCTTCCTTTATTGCTAAAATTGCTTCTGAGTTGGCCACAAACCAAACAATTTGTCTTCCATTTTTTTCTTCTCATCATACAAATAAAAGAGAATATATTGTACACTATGGATGTTCACTTATAACTTTGTTTCTGCCTTCATAGAATCAAATCTTTCCATAAAGATAACCAACTTCTCATATCCTTTTTTATATCAAGACTATGTAATAAAGTATCTAAAATAACTCTCTCCAGAATTAAGCTATAGTACACTCTCTCTTATCCGGACTCGCTGGGACCGGACCTTAGGCTGGATAAATGAATGGCTGGTTAATCAGGAAAATCATACAAAATAGCATTTATAGGCTATAAATCATTTGTGTTAGTATGTACTTTTCTAATGAATATGAAGTCTAAAACTCAAATGTCTGTCATTATTTAGCCCAGAGGAGGTGGAAGTGTTATTCTCTGTTGCCTTTTGCTAGGGCTACGGCAGAAAGTTTGATGCCCAGTTAAAGAGGAGGCTGGTTAAAGAGAGGATGGATAAGAGGGAGTCTACTGTATGGGGAGTCTTTCAGATCTTCAGAACTAATCTAACATGATACCATCCAGAAAAAAGTAGCCGGGGATTCTGCCCCATCAGTTGAGGTAGATGGAGTGGACAATATAGGGTTTAAACGTTATGTACTTACCATAATGATGTATCTTTATTGTCCCACACTGTCCACCTTGACAACCCTCCTACCACCCCCTTCCAAATTGTCACTCCTCCTTGGATAGATCTGGTAGACCTAAACCTTGACCTTTCTCCAAGCTCTTCAGTACTCTGGTGCCTGTAAAAGGGCAAACTTGATCTGAGGAACAGTAGGGATGCACTGCATGTTGGTAAAGATGTGAGGCTTGAGCACTGGAGAAACTGTAAAGGGGAAAATATGTCAGCCTGGATCTATCATGAAGGATAACCCATCAACAGAGGCAGACTGAGCAGGACAGTTGGGCTTGATCATTATGATACGTACATAACTTTTAAGACCATTGAAAATGTATTACTTGGTGCTAGGCGTATAATCACTGACATGGGTATGTTGTTGTAATACACTAATAATTTGTTCCTTTTTGTAATTTATTATAGTATATTACCTCATTGACATTATATTTACATTTATAAAAATAGCAGGATCCACTGGCACTGTTTTTCCCTGTTTTTGATCTTTTGCCACACATCCCATTGACCATTTGCTCCCCTCCCTAGCTACTCTATTATCCCATTCTTTCTGCTTTGGCTGGTAGGGGGTGATGGTCAGGCTGACTGGGGAGATGGTGTGAAATTGCAGACTGGTAGAATTATGCCCCATTTCCCTTTTCTGGTTCTAGGTTCACTTCCAGGCAATCTGGCCTGTGAAGCAAATGTCCCCACCTCCATTGGGATGTGCCAGTTGTAAGCCCCACCCCCCAAGGGGCACACAGTGGAGAACACAAGGCCATGCCCTGCTTCTGCAGTTTTAGCATGTTGTCTCTTCTTTGACCTGATGTATACCAGCAACACATCCTCTACACCCCTCCCCATCATGCCATTCTCTCCCTCCTCCCAGAGAGAGAGGTGAGTGGGAACTATTCCTTTACTCGTCTCCCTCCCATTGTAGGCAGCTCCAGTGCTTGGGCTACTAATTAATATTCAGTCATCTTGGTCATATGAAAGTTTCTTTCCTTTTACACCACAGAACTGACTATTGTCAGTACTTTTATGTTCTTTCCTCATTTGATTTTAGACATTTATACAATATTCATTTATTTCGCTTTCTTGCTTGTATTATTCTGCACTTTCAAAATTTTAATTTGTTTTCAGATGTCACATGATCCGTTCTGAATGCTTTTATTGAATGGAGATGAGAGTAAATTACTGACGACCTTTTGAATAAAGTGTCTAGGTTCAGTTGTGTGATTGTTACTATGTTTACTACTGAGAGTTAGTTTTCTGTTAGTGGCTTCTGCAGACCCCTTTGAAATGTCTAAGTTATCAATGTGAACTATTCTTGATGAATTGAGTTTTGTCTTTTGGCTTTTCCCGGTTAGGGGTCGCCACAGCGGAACTCCGGTCCGCTAATGATAGGCAGTAGGTTTTTACGGTGCCAAGTTGCCAGCTCAATGCCCAACCTTCAATGAAGGCACACCCATTCACACGTCTTTCGGAATGCCACTCGACCATGGGGAGGACATTCAGACTCCACACAGAAAGGCACTCCCCGCACTCCAGCCGAGAATTGAATGGGAGAACCTCTTGCTGTGAGGCAACAATGCTACCACTGCACCATAATGTTATAAAAACTTTTGGTGAGGCATTGCAGCACTTTCAAATATTAGAGCAGGTCATACAGGTGACATTGCCAGTGGGTATTCTAATGAAGCATATATATATATATATATATATATATATATATATATATATATGTATACACACACACACACACACACACACACACACACACACACACACACACACACAGTCTTCTTCTTTTGGTTTTTCCCAGTTGGGGCCACTTGTCTGCTCATGATTGGCAGTGGAGTTTTACGGTGTTGCGTTGCCAGCCCAGCACCCAACCTTCTACAGAAGGCACACACATGCACGCACTCATGCCGAGGGCCAATTTAAAGTGTCCAGTCTTTTGGATGTGGGAGGAAACCGGAACACCCGGAGGAAACCCACGCGACCACAGGGAGGACATGCAGACTCTGCACAGAAGGCACCCGAGCCAATGATCGAACCGGAGAACCTCTTGCAGTGAGGCATTGTGAGGCAGCAATGCTAACCGCTGCACCACCGCGTCCCCGAAAATAAGACCAGAGGTAACACTCTTTCCCCTGCCAAAATATGCATTACTGCTTATTATGAGGGGATGTCTTATTTGCCCCCACCGTACAACAATCTTCATTTATTCATGTACAAAAATCGACATTTATTCATGTACACAAATCGACATTTATTCATGTACACAAATCGACATTTATTTGGTACTTTTCTGTTATTGGGCAACCGTTCTAAGTAACGCGTTAGCAGTTGTGGGAGAATTCTACATAAACAGTGCAACAACCATTTCATCTTCAGAATTTCTACACCTTGGCTTTTACATTGCAATATTTCATGCTTAAAAGAAAGTGTAGAGAAAAATCTCAATACATGTGTATTGGAGGAGGGGAATAAAACTGAAAGCAGAAGCAATCCATTCTGTTGCTCTGATAATGGCTGATAATGGAAAAGTTATTCAAATAAAGTCATGTCATCTTCTTCTGGAACATTGTTGTAAGTCTCCAACCCCCAAATTCCGGCCTGAATTTCTTGCAACTCCATTTCCTGTAGAACCATTGGCCCCTATCTGTCATGCCTAGCAATAGAGCTCTCCTTAAATGAGCACTGCTTGTCTAAGTAACCTGCTCGTAGTGCATTGGCAACACAGCTGTCAGTGATTTTATCCCATGAATTTTTCACCCAAGTCACGAACTCTTGCAGACTAGGCTTCAAAAAGTTTCCATGCTGATTTCTCTCCATTCTATTTTCAATGTAGTCATTGAGTTCCATGGGCAAATGGTCCTTGAATGGCTTGTTTATTGCAATATCAAGAGCCTGGAGATAGGCAGTCATTCCTACGGGAATCATTATTTGATCTATTCTTCTCCGTGCAATGAATTTCTTCGTCTTTAGCGTGGTGAGTGCTGGCTGAATCCCAGACTAGCAGACCTCTTTAGCCACGTCGCAAAACAAGTGGCAGCATTACATCAACCTACTTCCTTATAACTGCTTGTGTGCATCAGGCTTTTTCAGTTTCAAGAATGTAAATGCCTGAAACATGTTCAGTCTTATCTTTTTTGCCCTTACTAATGATTAGAGGTGGGGTTTTCTTTCCATCTAGATGAATTGCCAAAATACAGTTAACACGTGCACTCTCGTAACCAGTGGAGGGAATGTAGATTGACGAGGCACCCCTCTGATCAATTATTGTTTGAGATCCTTGGCCCATAAACACTGCAGTTTCATCCATAGCATCATGTTGGAGGGTTGGTATTTAGAAAAGTCGATGCCATCAACAAAGGACTTGAACGCAAGTGCACATTTAATAACTTCAGCATCTTCCAGCTTGAACAGTGTTGTTGATCTTCTTAGAGACAGTTCATATCGCTGAAGGAAGCCATCCAGTCAATGTTGTGATGCTTTGAATTCTTCTGGTGATATTTCTAACTGTGGTGCCATTGCAAGGGCAAATGATTGAATATCAGCTCTGCGCACAACCAAAGCCTTTGCTCTCCTGTTAGCAATCCATTCACAGATGATGTCTTCCAGCTCAGGAAATAATAGTTGCCCATCTGATCCACACTTGCACTTCTTAGCATTTTCCTCATCGGCCTGTTGACTGAGGTTATCATACACTGCACGCCATTTTCGGACCTTTCGGAGATCTAACTTTTCTTTGAAGGAAGTGGTCAAATTCTTTTGCCGGGAGTCCTCCACAGTTCCTTTCTTGTACTCGACAGAATAGCTCTTTCTTTTTGTACTCATCTTGTCTGGGGGGGGTTAATTGAAGACTTATGAAAATGGTGTGGTGACACAAAATGGTGACGGTTAAGAAGACACAACCACAGCCGTTTGTTATCAAGTGCGTGCGCTTTACGGGCGTTCTCTGTACTTTGACCGATCAAAGTACACCTGTCAGTGTTTATGGGCCAAGGATCTCAACCGTCAAGTGTGAGTGATGATCAGGGTTATAGTAAGAATCATGGAGGACTCCCAGGGAAAAAATCTTACGACTTTCTGCAAAGAGAAGAAGTTGGGTGCCAAATGGTCCGAAAATGACGAGCAGAGTATGATAATCTTAGTCAATGGGTGTCAATAATATTATTTTATAATTCAACACGTCTGTCGTGTGTTGCTGACTGTCTTAACTGGGGCTTATTTTTGGGGTAGGGTTTATATTATGACCACCCTGGAAAACAATGCTAGGCCTTATTCTCTGGTTAGGTCTTATTTACGAAGAAATATAGTATATATATATATATATATATATATATATATATATATATATATATATATAATAACACTGAGACTTAATTAAAATTTGAGAAAACTTTTAAGTCGTAAACCCTGTTTTTGGGTAATGCCACCTTTAATCAGTGTATAAACCTTACAACAGTACAAAAAGACTATACTTTATCAAGTTTCCTAACAATATTTCTAACACTGACACTCTACACAATCATTTTTTTCTTTGATAAAATAGGTTTGGAACTCTTAGACATTTTATCAAAAAAGCGAAGATATTTTCATCAGGGCTACTCATAAAGAGGTAGAGAAATTAGACTAACAGTCTTTCATCCAGACCTTCATGTATTCTTATGATGCACTGTTTCAAAGGCAATAGGTTTGATAAGCCTCAGGAATTAAACAAAAATCTAAGAAAATTAAAACCAGATAGAAATGAATTCAGCAGTGGTATAGTTTATGGGGAGAGCACGAAGAAAAATGCCAATCAGATGTCAGTGTATTACTCCACCCTAGTTCCTTCTTCAAAAAGATCCCTGCAACCGGCTACCACCGTCAACAAGATCTGGATGGTCCAAGGACCTGGTCATAAGTCCACAAGGCTTTATTGAGCCTGTCAGCAATAAAAGCATATTTTATCATGGTTTTCAGGGAGATGAATAAGTGGGTAAGGACAAGGAGTTTCAAACTGATGGGGGAAGATGTTGATGAGCAATTTTGGCAATTTTAAGATTTATAATTTAACAGACTTCACTTTCTGGTGAACAAATAGATATTTTTAAAATAGGCTTTTCTTTTACGTTATCTGACTGAATTTGATGGATAGTATCAACAAATTAAAAATTTATACATGCAGAATGAATTTGAACTTTGTTATGAAAGACATATTTAAATCCCTTTAGCCGAAGATGGGAATTGTACAAGGAAGAGCACTATGAATTCTCCTTTGCAACTTATGCTGGCAGCTTTTGAACAGATATGAATTAAGGAAAACATTTTAATTTAAGCATTAAAGAAGCAGAGGCCTTAAAATTTAAGAGCATTTTAACGTTTATGGTTTATGCACACTGTAAAGGGTTTTGATTGGTTGCTATGACTATTAATGATTAGAGAGTTAAACTGCATGCTTTGTTAAATGTCAAAGAAAATTATGAGGAAGTGCCTTTGAATGAGATATATAATGCTTATGGGTCAATTGGCAGTATTTTTGGGATTTCTTGAGTACAATTAGAAATGTTGGTATAAATGCTTTTCTAGATTGTAATTTGGCAAAATTGGCATTACGTCATTATGCACACGTGTTTTATTTATTTATTTTTATTTTACATTCATTTACTGGGAAAGTCTGACTGAGCAGAAACCCACTTTCAACGGAGGCCCGTGGAGAAAATCTCCACATACAAACAAAGAACATAAGAAAGAAATAAGGACACTGATACATATGTATATTGCATACAGAAATTTCAGAGCTTAACAAGGTGGAGGTACAAGCATAGAAACAATTAATCCGTTTTCCCAATTGAACAATAAGTACCACATGAGACTGGCATCAAAATGGTTAGAAGAATTTTATCTGCTCACATTCAGTTCAGTAATCATGAAGTAAACGTCATGACATTTAATAGACTTAATTTTGGACAAAAATGGTTTTATTTTATGGCAAATACTATAATCAGTTAAAATATGTGGCTGTGGAGGCTGCCATGGTCCCAGTATTTCCTGAACTTATTTGGCAAAGTAGGAAAACAGGTTTTGTATGCCTTTTTATTGTAAACATTTTATTTGTAAATGGGAATGCTGGAAACTTTGTCATTATTTGCCCAAGATTCAAATTTGCTACTTTTTTTTTTTTTTGCATTTTATTACCTCAGGCATTTCTAAATCTGTTAGGTATTTAGATTTTCGGATTATGAATGATGAGCAACAGTAGTGTTTTCAGTCTTAAAAGTTTAAGAAATAGGACATTTGTTAACATATCTGCACAGGAAGAGGTTTCACCCAGTTATATAAAACACAATTTTATTAAAGAACAGATGTTATGTTGTCCTATCTCGCCTTCATTCTTGCTGGTTGGGTTTAGAACTGAGCATCGGTTCCAACTCAGCCTAATACTAAAGCTTGAGAGCTTCCACTGGCTCGAGGCTATACCCTATCCCATCATGCTTAGGGGACGATAACACAGATCTCGTTTGCTGCTAAACTAGATTGGTTACTTCTCACTAGGCTCAGGCTAAGTGAAATACTTCTTTGGATATTCATTTATTTCAAACTTTTTTTTGTATATCTGTTGTTGTGTGTTGATATTAGGCAGTGTTTTTAGGCTTCACTGTGGTGAATTCCTTAAGTTTGTTGCTTGTGGCTGGCTTTCGCTTTTGCTAGGCCTACAACACCCTATCATGTCCTTTAAAAACTTTACTTACCTTTAACAAACCTGTTTAAGTTAGAGGGTTCATCTTTCTTTCTCCTTCTGTCCGTTGTTAAGCGTGTTTAAATTAGAGGGCAACTCTTTCCCACCCCTTCCTAAGAGGTTTCATCGTTTAAGTTAGAGACGTCTCTTCTGGCTAGAGGAGATTGTCAGTTTAGTTAGAAACCTCTCCTCTAGCCCTTTTCTATCCCTTTCCTCTCCCCAGTTTGAGTCTTAAAAAAAAAAAAAAAAAAAGTAGAGTAGAAGTTATATAGTTACCTTTTGTCTTAGTGTGGTGTTTGATAGCTTGATAGTTTTTGCTAGTATTATTATCTGTATCTTTTACCTAGTTCCTGGGCAGTGTTCATTGCTGTTGCTGTGGTTTTTGTCACTATGTGCAAGGAAGGCAAAGAAGTGAAGCAGTCAGGCTTCAAAAGGTGTGACTCCTGTTCTCAGAAGATGTCCCTAACCGATGGACACACTAGTTGTGACTACTTTTTAGGTGCGGTACACCTCCAAGACTCATGTTCCATCTGTCATGGGTTCAGTTCTAGGGTACTGCAGGAACATACAAACAAACTGATGATCAAGGGATTGCTTCCTTTTGCTGAGGCACTAGAAGGGAACTAGACCTCTTCCAAATAATCCCAATCACCAAAATCTTGACAAGTGTTCTAAAAGAACTTCTTCTTCAGCTCCTGCTTCTGAGCTGGCTAAAAACCTGTCAAAGGATACAACTTTGGACCTGAAGGCTTTCTGGCCCGAAAGGACTGCTCCTTCGGTTCCACCAGTTTTATCAGAACCGACTAGGAGTCATATACAGAGCCAGTCCCCAACCTTGGAACCAGTCTCCTCAGTTCCCCAGTCACCCATCTTACAGTCTGTGGCTGGCATTGTAAAATCCTCAGCCCCGTCCTCTCGATCATCCAGGAGTCTATCAGATGATGATGTGGAGTGGGTGGTCAAGAGGTTGCTTCAGACTCGGGCCCTAACCAAGATCCTTTTGAGTCCAGCCCAAAAGGAATTGGAACTGACTTCTGCTTTTCCCCCTTCTTCTATTCCTCCTCCGATCCGAATGGATTCGGAGCTGGAGTGCTTGGATATGTTTGTGGTGGAACCGTCGAGTCCAAGATTCGCCCCAGAGTTTTCGGTCCCAACTTCTTCTGTGACCTCTTCGGCACCATCTTCGGTCGAAGGATCTGGGAGCCGACGCTCCCCCGTCTGGTTCAGGGAGGAGAGTCGGAATGGACCCTTGTCGGATCCTAATCTACCTCTTGGGGCTGTGGCACGGTTGAGCTTGGTGCCTACATCTGCCTCTGAGCCCACCTCCTTGGTGTGAAAGGAGTTTCCTGGCTCTTTGGAGCTGGAGGCTTTCTCTGAACTGGGTTATGGTGCCTTCGAGGTGATTAGGAGTGTGCTGTCACCCTTGATGAGTCCACTCTTGGATCCAAGCACTCTTCCCCCAAAACTGCCAGTGTCTTCCTCTCTACCATCCCCCCAAGTGTAGAGATACAGTGCCCCAGGGCACCCCATTGGGTGAGTCCATCTCTTCCAAAACCTCCCCTGAGGAGTGTGTCACTTCAGATATGGACTTGGATGATTCAGAAGGGTCCCCATGGTCACCCTCTGAGAATGTCTCCTTTTCAGACATCCTAGAGATCCTGAAGCAGAGAGGTGGTTGTAAGACCCTCACCCCTTCTGAAGATGAGTCCATATACCTGGAGGCGTTTCGTTTTTGACCCTCCACCTCTTAGGGTGTCTCTGCCCTTTGACCACCTCCTCAACATTATTAGCCAAAAGGAGCGGGGCTCTCCAGAATCTGTGGAACCTGTTCCGAGGAGGCCCAACAAATTTATAACGGCTCTGTCAGATGAAGACTTTTTAACCAAAGGTGTCCCAGTAGATGCTATGGTGGTAGTGGCGACCACCAAAAAGGAGTTAGCTGAGATGACTTCATCTGTCCATCCTTCAAATAAGGAGTCTCAAACGATGGACAGGTATGGGAAACATACATTTTCGTCAGCAGCTTTTACACTCAGATTGCTGAACTATTTGACCCATTTTACCAGACTTCAGAGGGATCTCCTGAAGGAGCTAGAAGATACCTTCCAAGGTTCCACAGCTGGAGGGATTCCAGACAAGATGACCTCCCAGCTTGCTACCTTGAATTCAGTAGTCAACTCCTCTATGCAGCTCATTTCTTATGCAGCATATGGTGTGAGTAGGGCAGCTGGTACAGGAATTGCTCTGAGGAGGCATTCCTGGATGCGCCTTTACAAGTTTGCTGAGCCCTTCAACTTTTCCTTCACTTACACCCTTTTGACAGCTCATCCTTGTTCGGGCCTAAGGTTAGAGAGACTCTGACCAGGTGCGAACAAGAAGGCAAAACTCTGTCTGCCGTGGGAGTATGTTTTTCCCTCCCTACCGTGCCTTATCCCAAAGGCCAGAAGAGCAGGAAAATGTGTTTCTGTAAATTTCAAAGAGCTTTGCCAGACGCACATGGTGAATCATCCCCCAGAGGCAGAGGGGGAAATAACAATTGAAAACGCTGTCTTTGTGGAAGAGGGGGTCCACAAAATCAGGGTGACAGAGATACATTCTCTGGCAGACCCTTACAGTGCTCCTGAAAGGAGACATGTCTGTCCATCTCTGGAGGCAGTCGGGGGCAGACTATCACTGTACCCAAAAGCCTCGCTAAATATCACTCAGGACAAATGGGTGCATTCAGTAATATCCAGGGGATACAACATACCCTTCTCCACCCCACCCCCCAAAAACAAGATCAGTCCCAGACATTCCACCCTGTCAAAGGGATCAAGCAACTCTAGAGATACAAAACTTGCTAAGAAAAAGAGTCATCCAAGATGTCCCCGCAGACCAAACCGGATCTGAAACTTATTCAAGGTTCTTTTTTGTTCCAAAAAAATCAGGGGACTGGAGACCCATCTTGGATCTCAGCAGGCTGAACAAGTCCGTAAAGAAATCAAACTTCCGGATGGTGACACTGCAGTCTATACTTCCTTTTCTGGGAAAAGACAGGATGTGTACTATCACATAAAAATGGACAGGCGATCCAGGAGACATCTATGCTTCTGGCTGGGAGCCAGTCATTACCAATTCTGATCTCTGCCCTTTCGTCTCACTACAGCCCCCAGGGTGTTTACCAAATGCTATAACTAATGAAGAGGTCACTCTTGGCAAACAACATTTTAGTGCTTCATCTACAAATTCATTATCTGTTGCCCTTGATGAATATATTGCCTGTTATGTTAAAAAAATGTTGTTTGTCAGCAATTGATCTACTTGATGTGGGATGAGATCCCACAGCCTTATGCACCAAAAGCAAATATGCTACCTGTTGCACAGTTGACAGTGAACAACACAACTATGAAATGCTATGACTGATGTTGAGAGACTGTAATCCTTAGTAATTTAATATAAAATTAAAAGAGACCTGGCAGTCGGTGTGGAAGCTTAAGGCATTTGCTTGCCAAAAATTAAGACCAAGGTTTGACTCTCAGCAAAGTCACTTAATTAGACAGTGCTCCTAAATGGGGCATCTCTCTCTCTCTCTCTCACACACACACACACACACACACACACACACACACACACTGTGGTATGTATCTAATCACAGCTGGGCTTGGCTGCTGCTCACACACTCTGTATCTGTACAGCCTATCTTTTAATGGGGTTTGGTGTGCTGTGTGGTGACGGACGTCAGTGTGCTGTGTCTCCTGCAAGGTCTTAATGCTGGTGGTGGGTCTGGTTTAACTTTTTTTTATTTATCTGAGATTTCAGCCCCCCTCCTCACAACCAATATGGGACCACCCCCAGCCAACAAGACCCATGGCAATTGTCTGTCACCTAGTGCTGTATCCAGCTCCTTTTCTTCTCACAAAGGAAACTGAGAGGAGATAACTGTTAAGATGATTAAAAAGTGTAAGGATCCGTGTGATTTTGTGGAGGGGAGGCAAACATTTGACAACAATAATAGAACAATAATGATCCGGAGGGAAGCAGAATATAAGAAAATACCATTGTTGGTGGGTCTTGATGCAAAGAAAGCATTCGACAGAGTAAGCTGGTATTTTATGAATAGGGCAATGGAAGCATTTGCATTCCCTGATACAACAATAAGGTTAATTAGGGGTATGTATGAGGGATCAGAGGCAAAAATTAAAGTTGGAGGGTTCCTCTCTGTTAAGTTGTGTCTGAATAGAGGAAACAGACAGGGATATCCTCTGTGAAAGGCTTGCTAGTTGAGCTGCTGGAGTATTAAACAATTTTGGATTTTATGCTTCTGCAGTTGGTGTTTTTCACTTTCTCTGTGTTTTTTATTTTTATTTTATTGTTCAGGGATATCCTCTTTCCCTTTTGTTACTTACAATATATGTAGAGCCACTGGGAAAGAAAATAAGTGACTCAGAAATTGATGAATATAATTGGTAAGGTAATCATGAAAAGTTGGCTTTATTTTCAGACAATATTATTTTGTACCTGATAAAACCAGGAAAGGACATCTCAGTGTTGCGGAATATTTTGAGACAGTTTCAAGTCTTTTCAGATACAAAATTAATGAAGACAAAACAAAGGCTATAACTATTTACCCAGACTTGAAATGGTTCACCAATACCCATATTTATAGGGCCTTGATAAAATGAAATATTTAAGAGTATGGATTATAAAGGATGATGTTATCTCAACTAAGGATATATGGGAAGAGATTAAACAAAAGATAATAAAAAAAATGAGAAATTGGAAGCTCTTGTTTATGGATGTGGATAGCAAGATATATTTCTAGTCAGTTTAGTTTTATATACAGGTCAGGCATATTTTTATCAACCAAAGGAGAAGTTATGGACAGTAATTGATGAAGACTTGAAGGATTTTACCTGGGAATGGAAGAGGGGAAGGAGCAGGTGGGATACACACTGATCCTTCCAATAGAAAAACGTGGTTTAGGGTTACCTGATTTGAAGGGATATTTTAGAGCTACATAGTTAAGGCTCCTACATATAATACAAGCAGAAAACTATAATTCAAAGCGAAAAGGGATGCTGATGAAGTGGGGGGGGGGTTCAAGAAATAAGAGAGTGGGATTTTGGGTGCAGATCCTTAAGGAGAATAACAACAGCCATGCAGAATACGAGAATCAGGCATGCATACCAAGAATATATATTCCTCAATCTGACAACGAAATGGGCCTCCTTGAAACTGACTACATGTCTAGGTCTGCAATTGTGGAACTGCATACATATTTGCTGACCTCATCGGATCACAAAGCATAAAGAGAAGAAGTAAAAGATGACATCTTTCCTAAGTTTATCAAAAGCAATCAGAAAGGAATGGGAATGGAAATCAAAGTAGAAGTGGATATAAATTAGAGAGCAACTAAAAGTGTCAAAAAACAAAAGAAAGAATATAAAGTCAAGGCCCAGAAGAAATGGAAAGGAAAGAAAATTGAAAAACACACACATATAGTAGTAAATATAGAAGATTTCTAGAACAGCCACATATTGACAAAGATTTGATGCAGGAATGGTTAAGAAGAGTTGAATTTAAACCAAAAAATGAAAGGCTAATGATAGCAGCCCAAAACTGTGGACTACATGCACTTTGGTTTACAAAGTTTATAGAAACAATGGGAGAAACAGACAAATGCAGGTTCTGCTGGATGTAATATGTTCATAGCTAGGGGGTCTGTATACTGAAAGACAATAATCTGGCAAGACTGTTGAGCTGGTGATTTTGCAAATATTACAATATAAAAGTACCTGAGAAGAACTGGAAAAAAATGAGCCGTAAAGCATTATCTACAGCTATGTTTTGACCCTCTGAGATCACCAAATACCAACAGTATTTGTCTTGACTACAGAAAAGCATTTGATAGTATCCCACATTCATGGATAAAGTAGTGCTTAAAAATATATAAAATACACTCTACACTGATCGACTACATTACAGTGACCATGAAACGGTGGCAGACCACTTTGCAGTTAAAACATGATAAAGGACAAATTATTATTCCAGGGATAAACATTAAAAGGGGGATATTCCAAGGTGACTCTCTGTCACCGCTGATATTCTGCCTTGCCCTTAACCCATTAAGCTGTATACTTAACAGCTTAGGCCATGGCTATAATTTGGTTCCTAAAAAAACAAGAAAATGTAAAGACTTCTCATCTTCTCTCGATGATTTAAAACTGTATAGCTCATCAGATGAGGAATTGAAAGCACAACTGCAAGCTGTCAAAACTTTTTCAGATGATATAAGAATGTCATTTGATCTTGATAAATGTGCAAAAGCAACCTTTAAAGCAGGAAAACTGCTGCAGCAAGAAAACATCAGTTTGGGACAAGAATGTGATATAAAAGAACTTCAGCAAGAGGGAGTGTATAAATATTTGGGAATTGATGAAGGATCAACAATAATACATGAACAAATGCGAATAAAACTTAGCAAGGAATATTTTAGAAGGCTTTCATTAATCTTGAAAACAGCATTGCCATCTAGGAACAAAATCTATGCTATAAACCAATTTGCTCTTCCTGTCCTAACTTACAGTTTTTGGAGTGATTGACTGGCCCCAAAATGTGTTGGATAGATTAGACAGGAAAACAAGAAGGATGCTTCATGCTCACCAAATGATTTATAAAAATCAGTGCATACCAAGATTACATATTCCCTGTTCCGAAGGAGAGATGGGCCTCTTTGAAATTGATTACTTTGTATAGATCTGCAATTGTGGAACTCCACACATATCTGCTGACCTCACAAGACCCAAATGTAGTGAAAGTTTAGAAACAGGAGGAGAATAAATCTAAGATGACTTCCCTGCTTAGTCTAGCAGAAGCATATCGGTGTTAAGCAGGAATGGAAATCAAACCACAAGTAGATAGAAATCAGGCAGCAACTGATTGTGCCCAGATAAGAAGGCAAGAAATGTGGAAAATGCATAAATATAGTTGCAAGTATAGAAAACTTCTGGAAAAACCTCATGTTGATCAGGATTGAATGCAGGAATGGTTAAGGAGAAGCAAATTCAAACCAAGAGATGAAAAGTTATCATTGGGGGCACAAGATAGTGGGCTAAGTACATGTTGGTGTACAAAGTCCATTGAACATGTGGGAGAAACAGGCAAATGTAGGTTTTGTAAAACAGAATTGGAAACAGTTGCATACCTTGTTGCTGGTTGTGACATACTAAAGGCAAAAGGACTGCATAATCTGGCAAGACTGTTGCACTAGGCATTGTGCAAACATTAAAGTATTGAAGTGGCTGAAAAACAATGGAAACATGAGCCACAAAGCATCATAGAAAATGATGAAGTCTACATTACATGGGATCATCCATTACCAACAGTTCAAAAGACAGATGCTAGAAAACCAGATATAGTGGTCCATGAAAAGAAGACAAAAGTACCATTGATCATTGAAATCACTACACCCAGTGACTACAGTGTCTTGCATACAGAAAGGCACATAGTCATAAAATATCAGGATCTGCAGGCAGAAACAAGAGCAATGTGGAAGAATGATAGCCACACAGTTCCAACAGTAGTAGGAGCAATAGGTTTTATTAAAAAGAATCTACAGTCATATTTAGATATGTTACCAGTACATGTAACTCCATACGAGTTGCAGGAGTCATTGCTGGGCACCTTGCAGGTGCTGCGAAGAGCACTTCTGGTTGACATCAAAGATTGAAACAATACTAATTTCATGAACTTTAATCGTACTTTGATGTAGGAATGGGGTCCATTCCCATCATGGTATTAGAAACCCAAAAAATTTGGAGAAATTAAAGGGGAAAAACAATATTATATTTGCAAGGTAACAGAAAGTAGAAATGAGCCAACACAAGAAAGGAGAAAGGAGATTTTGCTGACAGGGATGACTGCAATTAGGGGGACAGAGAATAGGCAAGAGAGGGCTGGAATTTACTGGAGAAAACTGGCAAAGGAACTAAGGTACATGGAGCAATTAACTAGAGAGGGAGAGAGGGAAGGGTAATAGATTGTGAAGAGTCCAAGAAAGCATTTGGACTAGAGGACAGAGACTGCTTTCCCTATCAGGGAGTGATATCAGAGTATAGGCAAAGAGAAAGGTATAGGGAAATTCTAAGTGAAAGGCCTGCTCTGGTTGAGTTTTTAGTTGAATCTAGAATAGAAGCTGCTGTTAAAAAAAGGGATAATTAATAGGGAATATAAAATATTGCACAATAAGTATAGGAATCAATCAAAGGATGTTAGAAAAGCTTGATAAGAGAAATTGGGTAAGCAATTCACATGGAATCAATGGGCAGACATATTCATGGCTCCCAAATATGCAATAGAATGTAGAAGATGTAGGATTTTTGCTTGGAAGTGTTTGCAAGGGTATTTTTATACCACAAGCATACTCCAAATAACTTTTCCTCAGGTAGATGGCAAATGTTGGAAGTGTGATGGGGAAGAACCAGGAAAATGGGAACATATGTTTTAGGAGTGTAATGAGCTGGTAGAGTTTAAAAATTCCTTACAGCACACTCTGTCAGAAGTATTGAGTGAGCAAATGGGTATAAGTAAGGAAGTGATTTTTTTCAGCTGGATACAAGAGAATTGCCTAGACATAGTAAGGCCTTATTAAGTTTAATTCTGGTGATTGCCAAAAAAGCAGTTAGTAGAAAATGGAAATCAAAGTCTTTGTTAAAGGGTAGGAACAAATTACATAGATAAAATGGAAATAGTAGGAATGATTCACACAAAATAATGCTTTGGAGAAGGAGTGAGGTTTAAGAAAGGCAGGAATTGATCAATTTATGAAATGGCGGGTTTTTGATAATTATACAAAAGCATATATGTGATGTATAATGTTTGCATCTAGGAATGCATTAATTGTGGTTTGTTTTCTTTTATATAAATTTATGTTTGCCTACGTCTTATTGATAATTCAATAAAGTTGTTAAAAATGATAAAGAAGTGCAGCCTCAGCCTTTTTCTAGTGTCAGAATGAGAAGCTCTGTCAAGGTGTGCTTGGAGCACATTTTGTGATTACACTAACTTTAGCATTGGTGACTTAGACTGTAGTTCTGGGAATGATTCACCTCAATTTCCTCTTACCTACTGCATCAATTAACCAGGCGGTTGTCCCATGTTAGCCTTGAAAACAGGTATTTGTGCCTAATGAGTCTTACCCAGGTAAGTATCAATATTTTGCAATGAGCATATAGGAACTAGGATTCAGAAGCAATATGAGTCCATCTAGGCACTAAAAGGTTATGTGCTGTGTGTCCTTCAAGTTCAACTCAGATGGGAATATTAGCTTACTTGCTTAATAGTATAATATGGATTCTCTGGGTATTAAAACTAAGTAATTAACTCTGTGTGGCTACTACCTTCTGTTATACATTCCATTCCATCTGGTCCCACTTTAGCATTACTGGATTACCTCAATTTCATTTGCTGGAGATTTCTGCCAGACTAGCTTCCCAGCATGTTAGGTTGCAGTGCATAAATGAAATGAGCCAGTTTAGCTTTAAAATCTCTAACCAGACTTGCTGTACAATGTTAAATAGAGAATAACAATGGAATGTAGAGATACATCACCAAGCATAACATAAATATATTAGAATGATCCTTAAATTTAGACAGCCTTTAAAAATGAAATACTGTTTAGGCTGACTTGGAAATAAAGTGCAAAGCAGTGTTATGCTGGGTCTGTGGTTCAGGACAGCATGTATCAGACTGGTTTGTATGTTTTCTTAGATGTACTGTGTATAAAAGCAAGATGACAAATACAAAGTGTTAAAAGATTATCAAAAACATGAAGTCCTGTATGTTTCTTAAAAGCATCTCAAAAGAGCAGAAAAGAATGGAAACACTTTATGTTAGTATAAACAAATCTACAAGGACATCCAGCAAACCAAGTTTTGTATATGCAACCTGCTCAACTGGGATTCCTTCTAAAAATCCAAACCATTAAATAAATAAATAAAAAAGCAGACTAGCAGCATCTCTATTGCTTAGGTGGAGAGCTCTGCTGTCAGAAGAGATGCTATGGAAAAATGGCAAAGGTAGCAACAGAGCGAAATATAATTTCAGTTTGAACATGGATTTATGGAGTATCAGGCAGAAATGAGAAGTCTGTTTTATTCAGTTCTGAATCCTCTGCCTCACCAGTTTTCAGCTTGATCATGTCTAAATGATATAGAATGTATAGGAAAGACACATCAATGAAAATCTGTTTTCTTCCTTGTCCTTTGATGTAGCTCCAATTGATCATCAAGCGTTGTGTGTTGCTCCTATTGCTACTAACTTTCATGTCCCCCTGGGGCTGTGACTACTTTAGTTATTAGTGGCTTCAAAGTAGAAGTGAAAATGTGTCACATATGCTGTCCTGCATGCTGAGGGGTTTTTTTTTCTTATGCCTTACTTCCAATACTTGGCAATGTTATGATGTGTAGCTGGGCAGGAAATGAGGCATTCCCTGTGAGGATGTGCCTGCTATGGGGTCTAGGGTAGCCCCACCTACTCAGCTCTCCCAAATTACCTGCCTTGTGACTGCCCAAGTCCCACCCTTGAGCTGTGTTTAATGAGTGGTCTGCCTATTTCCATGCTCCTTCTCCCCCCAGGATAGGCATGCTCAGCCACTTTGCCACTCCATCAGTTGTCTGACTCACTAACTGATCTTGGATCACCTGAGTCACAGAGAGGCCTTCATCTCTTTAAGCCACCAAAGTGATAATAATGAACATTTCATCTGCAATATATACAGTATTAATGCATGCTTCAATGCTTTATGCAGTATGCCAGATACTGTGTGCATAAAATGTATAGGCAGTGTGCTATCGTGCGTCAGTCAATGGGATGCAATGAGTGCTAAAAGGCGAAACACTTCAGAAGTAGATAGTCAGTCTTCAGCTTTATGTAAAACAGACCTGCCACCCTTAGGAGGCCAAACTGTCCAGCATAAAGCGGGAGGAAAATATGCTTAAACGGTGGAACCTGAATTCTCTACATAGCTACTGTCTAACTAACAACTAAGTCCCCATGTGAAGATGAGTGAAATGTAAACATTCTGTCTTTACACATGTTTATGATTGGTAATATTCTTTCTGGAGCACAGTGGAACATTCAAGACAATATTTTACAGATATGGATTTAAACGTGGCAGAAGAGTCATAGCAGTGTTTCTCAGGATTTCAGAATATAGAGAGATGTGGGATTTTGGTAACTTTGCTATTTACTCACACAAAGACCTGTATCTTTATTTTATTTGTTTGTTTGGTTGGTTGGTAAGTAGGTAGATGGAGTGGTCACATACTTCATTTTAGCCACAAACCAGACCAGAGTTGTAGCAAGGTCAGTGGGGCATACCCCCCCCCCCCCAATTGGGCACCACTCAACCAGAATTGAGGAAAGGAAAAAAACAGTCCTCTTGAACTGAGAACACGAAAAAAGCGAAGGATAATAAAAAAGTCCTCCATACAAAGACTTGCTATGTTTGTACATTGCAGGTCTTTCAGTAACTGTGGTAAAGAGGTATACTAGCTCATTGTTGCAGTCACTGATGTACACACACACACACACACACACAATATATATACACATATATATATTTATCTCTCTCTCTCTCTATATATATATATATATATATATATATATAGATACACACACACACACAAATATCTATTTACAGACACACACACCACACACATGCAAACACCACATACACACACACACACACACACACACACACACTAGAAGCAAATAATTCAAGCAGCTGTGATTGCAAATTGCAGCTGCTTAAATTACTGCATATACTGCCACCCAGTAAAAGTGACTTGCAGAGACCAATGAGCACACTTCTCTACAGTGTTGATTGTACACTCCAGCAACTTGCACCTTGGGCATCTACCCGCTTTGTCCCATCCTGCCTTTGACTCTAACACAGATCCAAAGTAAACTCCAATAAAGGTATTTGTACAAAAACCTTAAACGGAAAGAAATAAAAAAATGTATACTACAAACATCTAATAAGCAAGCAAGTGAAGAAAGCAAAGAAGCAACACACTTTTACAAAGTGATAGTTTATAAACATTACTTACAGCTGAGTTTGCATATAGTTTTTCATCTTGGATAGGAATAAATTAATCATGGGCATTAAACATTCAGATAAATAATGTAAATAAAGCAGAGGGGAAGCCTAATAATATCTTCTAGATAATGTTATACCTAGAGTATAGCTGACTTAATTGGAAAGAAGAGGGAATTCAACTGGTATGGAAAGAATGAGTTAACTGGGATTTCACAGGCAATTACAGAGAAGCTCCTTAAGTTGAGCAGCAACCTGGATTTGAAAACAGGGAACTGAGAGATGTTCATGTCTGCTGGCATAGAGCTCCATATAAATGATAATGTAATTTTGGAGAATGATGTTGCACCCAGATTTAAATAATAGTTCAATTATTAATCATAGGTGCAGCATTCTTTCAAGACCCTAGTGACTACTGGCTTGAAGATGTGAAGTGTTTTTTTTTTCTTTTTTGCGAGAAGGAGCAATCATCAAAATACAGTAATTGATGGGTTAGTGAATCCAGGAAATGAACAGGTCTTTATTTTGTAGTTAATTAACATTAGATGGTCTGGTGCTGTGGTGTTCCATGGGACTCAATAGAGTTATGAAGCTGTATATTTTGCTAATAGTAATTAGGTAAAGTTTTTCATTGTCACGACAGCTCAGAACCAACAAGGGAGAACACATTGAACTTCCTTAAATGACTTGATCTGAAAAACAGGTGAAAGGCAGCACACAGTTGCAGTGGTCAGTGCTGCTGCCTCACACAGCTTGGTTCTCAAGTTTAATTTTCTGATCTCTTATGTCTTCCAGGTGTCCATGTGTTTTTTTTTTTAAGGTGCTTCAGTTTACTCCAATATCTTAAAGATGTACTGTATGTGAATTGGCAGCCCTGTAAATTGTCCATAGATGTGCATGCCATGTATGAGTGAGGGAATATTTGTGTGTGTGTGTGTGTGTGTGTGTGTGTGTGACACACACTCATGTTTATGCTCACATGCTCCTGTAATGGGTAGGTGCCCCATCTGGGCTAAGTTTCATTGCTCATCAAATGCTCGGGTAGGATCTGGCTCCCAAGCAACCCTGAACTAGATTAATCAGATAATCATGATGGAATGAATGAAAAACAGCATTTTTTTAAATATCAGTAATTAAAATTGTAGGGGTTTGGCTACTTTTTTGGCTGTACTAAAAAACAACATGTGCTTTTCTGAGATGCTCATTTGGAAGAACATGATTTATTCACAGGCAAACCCTATCACTGATACTGCAGATTAGAACAAACTGTACAAACATTTCATAAGGATAGCCATGTAAAAGGTCAATGCACTTCTAAGCCCTTTTTGATAGTGGAATGAAATAATCTATTTTCTAACAGAATTAGCTGATTAGCATTACTCCCCCAATCACCTGCCTCAAAGGGGAATGAAACAAAATGTCATGTGTAGCTTGAGAGCAGCATTTGCCCAAAACCTGGGATGTAAACTGTGACATGCCCACTTGGCACAGAGACGTGTAAGCTGCTGCTTATGATTAGCAGTTCCAAGGCAGTGTCATTTTCATGTCCTCTGCACTACATCCTACTAGTTAGTTCGTTTGTCCTTGATTGCAAATGAAGCACATTTCTTGAAAGAATGCTGCATTATCAGACATTTGGAGGTGGGCAATAAGAGGTGAATTCGAGTTGTAAGGAAAAAAAAAGCAAAACAAAATTCAAATAGTTGATCAATTTACTTACTGCACTTTGCTAATCTGGTTACTTATACTGTTTAAATCCACTTATGGATGAAATCCATGAAAAAACTTTAATTTAGAATACATTTAACTACCACAAAAAATGCACTAAAGTTACAGTTCACTGCAGTTTTGCATGTGTGTGTGTGTGTGTGTGTGTATATATATATATATAGCTGCTGAAGAATAATTAAAAGAAAAACATGGAACTCAGTATTAGAACCATAAGGTGTTCTGTTTTACTCAAAATGTATTAAATATATATCAAGCATGAACCTGTAACTATCTAAAGAAGACAGAATACAGAAATGTATTTATTTATTTGCTTTTGTTTACAGGAAAAGTACGACTGGATGACAGACCCCTTTTCAGCAGAGGCCCAGGGAAGAAAGTGTCGTTATTTATAAAAGTGACTATAACTACTTGACACTGAATTTAGAGGAAGTATGAAACAGCTCCACACTGATTTAAGATTTACTTTTTGCCTTTTACATATATATCACACACACTGACACATACAGAAATTGTAGACATAAATGCTCCTAAAATTTTGAGATGGAGGGATGGTCTTACAGTAGAATAAGACAGCGGCTTGAGTGTGAAAAGACTGAAAGGCACTTAGACTAGAAGTGGCAGGAAGGCACAACATTTTCATATTTCTTTCTCTTCTTTCCTTTGAAGTGTTCCAACAGTGGAGGTGATCATATTGTTAGGTTGCAGGCATACCTCTCAATCTCTCAGCGCAAGAAATCTGCACAAAGATAAAATAACGGGGGGGGGGGGGTCAAAGGCTGAAAAATAGGGACATATTTTAAATATTGCTCTTAGAAACTTAGAATGTTGCCAGAACAACTAGATATTTGTTAGCATGCATTTTTCTTTAGGATATGAAGTCATTATGTATGTTGTTATTTAGTGACTTCAAGCATCAGTGACTTGCCAGAAAACCACACATTTTATGAGGAACAGACCAAAAATATGAAGTAAAAATCTGGACATTCTGAGAAAATCTGGATAGTTGAGAGGTATGGTTGCAGGTGTTACATCTCCCTACACATGGAGGCGATCTCGATTCTTCCCAGAAAAAAAAAATGACAAAGTAATCATTGTCGCCTGCTTTGTTTGTGCATCTTACAACCAAATTACAGAACTGTTAAAAATTATAATGGTGTTTGATTCTTGACTGGGGTACCTTCTGTGCAGAATCTGCATGTTCATCCTTTGTTTGTGTAGGTTTCCTCCAGGTGCTCTGATTCCTCTCACATTCCAAAGACATGTAGTATGTGGATCGGACACTGAATTGGCCATAGGTGTAAGTGTGCATGCAAATGTGTAGTGTGGAAGAGGTACTGCGGCAGGGTTAGCCACCCAACGGTGTAAACCTTGGCACAACATGATTCTCACTGTTGAAGTGACACCCCAACCTTATGTGCAAATATGGGAAAAAGTGGTTGTGGATGAATGGATGGATATGCAGTTCTTTTTACACAGATTTCAGCTCTCAAATTTAGTACTGTACATGTTTACGGAAAATCTATTTCAAGGATAGTAAAACCTATTAAGCATCTGTGGAGTGAGCACCTTTAAAGCTCTACACAGTCAGTGTAAATAGACTTAAAAGGATAATATTTCTGCATAAAATAGTAATAAAAAAGAGCTACCTTTCAGAAATCGGATGTTATGAAAGTTGTACCAGTACTCCAAACTGGAAATCCATTTTGTTCTTTCTCTGTGGTGAAGAATTTTTTTATTGACTGATTTCATTTCAGAGTAGTTACAGTACAGACAGGCTTGAGAAATTTCATGAAGTAATTCCTGATTATAGTCATCCAAAATCCAGACATGTTGAGACTGAGCAGAATGCTTATAGGCAGTCATTTGAAGCATTCCATCTTGAGTCTTTTTTCCTCAAAAGGTCTGCCTTGTTTAAAGAGTTTTCTTTCTTTCAAGTAGATAAATACTTCAGTTAAAAGTTTTTTTTTTTTTCGGGGGAGGGGGTTGTTTTAACTCTCTCTGAAAGGGTGTGTTTTGGAGCTGTATGTACAGATTATTTGGAGACCTTTAGGACCCTGTGGAGCTGCAGTTCATGGGAGGAGTTAATCTCTCTCTCTCACTACACAGCTTGACGATGGCATGCCTACAGAGTGTGTTCTCCTATCAGCCTATTGTTTGGGAGAAAGAAATCCCTTTTTCAGGATTTTGCAGGCCATAATCTGAGGATGTAAGCAGGAAATGCACTTTTTAGATTAGTTTAGGTGTGACATGAGGAGTTTCTCTGGAAAGAGACTGTGGTTGTTTTTATTAAGGTTTCTGTGCTTGCAGACTGCTGTTTTTACTCATTTGTGACGGGAAAGAAAGAACAGTATTCACAGACCGGTTTTGTTTAGGCTGCCTTATCTTATTTTCTTCTCACAAAAGATGAATGTTTGATGTTTGGGCTGCAGGATGAAGAAAAAAGTGGCCTGTGGCCCTGGGTCACTCTGGCTGGAACCTGGTATCGATTGGTTGAGCTGGATGTTTGTCTTCTTCACGGGGATACTGAGAGGTGAGCATTTAGATACGTGTCTGATTTAATTTTGTTTCAGTGTTTATAGATAGGTGTTGACAAAGGAGTGTTGTACAAACTGAACAGAAACTGCTTGTTACCTGCTGTCTGGGTATCTGTAGCACATAAATGTAGGCTGTCTGTATAAAGAAATAGCACATCAGATTATTGAGGTGATGTATCCCATGACAACAGTTCTTTGTTTTTGTTTTGTGTAGTGCATTTTGCATGCTTAAACTATGAAAAAAAATTGGCTTGGTACCAGCAATGTAAGAGTTCCCCATGGTGTAGACTAAGAAATTTTTTTTTCTTGTGCTTACTATCCCTTTAGAAGGGTAGAGAGAAATTAATAAGATAATAACATTGCATGAATTGCAGTTTACAAACAAATCTGAATTTCCCTAGTGGCTTCTTTATGCTTTCATATTCCCACAGAGCTTTGCGATGTTAGAGCAGGCTGGTAGAACAGCAAGGTGATATTTATTCTTTAACTGGGCGAAATTATCTTTTTTTCTTTAGTGGTGATCTTTACTTCATAAATAAGCATTTCACTGTTTAAGGTTTGCAAAGTAACAGGAACTGTATTGTACTATATATTTTTTTTTTTTTTAATAAAATGCTTAATAACATTAATTGTAGACCGAGATCAATTGATGCCTGCAGTTTGTCAGCGAATGGACATTTGTACTGTTCAGATTGTTCTTTGTTTCTGAAACTACTGTTCGATTACTACTGTGCGTCTTACCTGGGCTGTTAAAAGTGGTCTATGTGGATCTAGGGTTGCCACCTTTCCAAATGCCCAAAGTGGGACATTTGTGCTACAAACATCAGATTTTGCAGGGCAAAACATACCCACGGCCAGTACAAAGGACAGAACTTCAGTTTTTTGCCTGAATAAAAGTTTATTCTTGTAGCATTTTAGTTCCTTATTCTGTTTCTTATAACATTTAGGTGTTTCAGATACAGAATAACTGTTTTATGCAACTATTACATAAAATATAGAAAATAATTTTGTCCTAAAATCTCAGGACATTTGCCATTTTTTCACATTTGTTACAGGACACAACTGCCCAAAGAGGGACTGTCCCTCGCAAAGTGGGACAGGTGGTAACCCTATGTGGATCATTGCGCTACCCCAGTCAACAAATTTTAAGCCAAAGAAATAAATAAAATGGAGCCTTTAAGCCCTTATGCTGTCTTAAAACTGAAAATACGTTTGATATTATTTGTTTTTTGTGTGAAATTTGAAATCTTATGTTGTTGTCATTTTTTCTAGGATGTGTGGCCACATTCTAGGGCTGTAAGTGTGAGTGAACTTGTGATGTTTCAGCTTGTCCCTTGGTGGGTGTGTGTGTGTAGTGGAGTTGGTCAGGATCTCTTCCTATAATATTCCTGCCTTAATGTTTGTAGCTTGCAGAGACTTGTTAGCTTGTTAACTGGATAAAGCACTGTTCACAAATGACCAATTTCAGTCTCTTCTCCAGAAAATAAGACTGGCTTCCTGTGACAATGAATGAAAAATGGACACATGGTGTACACAAATACATTTCATTAAGGTGGTCTTCTAACTGTTACTTCATGATGCTAGGATACTTTATTGGAGAGAGGCTTTCTGATACCACCTAAAATGACTTACTTTCTTTCCTCTTGCAATGTTACTTCTTACTTAAATGTGAACAGGTGCTGTGACATTTGGACAGTAGGAAGAAAGTGTTATGAGGTGTATAGGTAGGTACTTCATCACTAGAAAAAGGGAAAATGCTAATTCTTTGGCTGGGGGGGGGGGGCTGTCTCAGGAGCCATCTAGAGTACCATTCTTTCAGTAGAGCCGTAGTGGGAATATGAAGAAACATATTTCCTGAAGAGGCTAAGCTTCAAAACCAGAATCAGTAATGTAGCTTAGAAATACATGGGATACACACACACACATATATGTTTTGGGGGTAGGTAGGTAAAAGGACTCAAGCTGTTACTCCTACATTAACAACTGAGCCAGTATGCAGGCATGCTGAGTGTGGCACAAGTGATTATTTATTTGCCAAGTTTATGCAGTGTAAGTTGGAGAGAAAACCTTAGAAAAAATTTTGCTCCACTCTATGCCATTTCCTTAAGGATGTCAGCAGTGTAGGGAAGTATCCAGAAGCAGAACTGTAGTGGGTACTACTCTTTCACAGAAACTAGATTTGGACAGTGGTAGCTAGTTTTGGACAGTGGTAGTTATTGTTTTCCGATAAGCATGATATAGTTCTTACTTTAGAATACGAGAAGTGAGTTGCAGTTGTCTGAAATCAAACTGTAGTGGGTACTACTCTTTCACAGAAACTAGATTTGGGCAGTGGTAGCTAGTTTTGGACAGTGGTAGTTATTGTTTTCCGATAAGCATGATATAGTTCTTACTTTAGAATACGAGAAGTGAGTTGCAGTTGTCTGAAATCAAAAGTACATTTATTTTCAATTTCCCACTTTATATCCTGACTCTAAAATTTGTAACCTTCAAACTGTAACCCCCAAATGCTAATTCAGATAGTTACAGTTGGTGGTGTAATTCAGAAGTTGTACTAATTTTATAGAGGAACTTTCTGTCCAGAAGAGTGACTGCATTGGCTTTGAGTCTGAAGATTTTGTTGGCAGAAATCTGCACTGGGAGTTGGAAGACATATGAAAGGCAAATGGAGAGTGAAGCTGGGTCTGTCGTCTTGGAGAAACTGGGAATGCATCTTCTGCATGTATTTTACGTATTTATTTCAGTCTGTTTACTGGGTAAGTAGGCTGGTCTGCTGACCGTTTTCAGCTATGAACCAGGTACAGATAGAAACAGAGACGGTGGTGCAAGATGAGTTTTAATACATGGTCAAGTTGCAGTGGAGATGTATGTAGTTGTGTAGATGATGGTTAATATCCAGATGTGAAGTCTGACAAACAGTAATATTAGGTTTGGGTACTTTATTCAGTCTGTACAGTGTCTAGAAGAGAAATATTATAATGTGTGTATCTCCAATGTGCATGAGGCATACTGTGAAAAATGTGTATATATGCATACTGTGAAAAGTGTGTGTGTGTGTGTGTGTATATGTATATATATATCCATTCATGGAGGTACTGTGTGTATTATCTGCTAGGAGAGTAATTATATTAAGTTCTTGGTTTTGAATGGTGTGGACATATATTTATATAAGGCATCAACATACATGCTACAGCTTTGCAAGGCAGACGTTATTGCCAGTGATTCAATTTAATTTGTTCTATTATGCTTCCTTTAGCTGTTATCCTTTTGGGATGTAGTTTAAATACTGTGGTGACATCTCTCCTTCCCCCTCCATCCACAAGGGAAAGTGATTCATTTCGCTGTTATAATCCCATAATATGCCTTAATCTTCTCATTAATTATTAATTTTCAGATGTATTAATCAGAACAATTCAGATGAGCTTGCATGAGCTCACATAGCTTCCCCCCAACCCGTCTTTCCATTTTTCCTTAGGAAAGGAAAAAGAAAAAGCATTCCTTTGTATTCTGTGGCAGTAAGGAAATAGCATATAGGTCTCCTATTCGTTTTCATCCTGTAGTTGTTACATTCATTTGTGCATCCGTCTCTGAAGAGGGTCAGTCTCCCACTCTGTGTGTATGTGTGTATGTATATGTATGTATGTATGTGTATCCCACAGTGGTCACTCCCCACAAGAAGGTTGGTGGGGATGAGGAAACTGCTGCCTACTCCTGTGATCTTGTCTGTATGTTGTAGAGGCTTGTAGTAAGTCTGAGGATGACTGCAGTAGCCATATAATCCTGGTTTTATTGTTGATTTGTGGAGCTCTGTGTTGGTAGGTGGGCTTTCCTAGAGGAAATGAGCTTTAAGCCCTTGTTCTGAACATAACCAAATCCAAGAACTGTATCATCTGCAGCTAGGGTAGCACTTGGACAAGGAGTAACCCCCCCCAAGTGAAAACCAAAGTTCATTCGGATTCCTGTATACCTTTTTGGGTTTTATCTGCCATGCAGCAACAGAGTGGCATGCAGGTATCCTCCTGCCTATGGAATGTGTGCAGTTCGGTGCACTAGTGTCTGTACAGCAGCACAATGTCATTTCATTAACCATAGAAAACGGTTTTGGAAGAAGCTGAAAGTTGTCAAAATGTTTAAGGCAGTTGTAGAGTAAGAACAAAGAATTTAAAATAAAACTGGCTTATTTAGTATATTGCCACTTGTAACAGGATAGTGATAATGAAAGTAACTGCAACATTGTGCTATAATGTTATGTGCAAAGAAATGTATTAAAGTTATAATATAAAAACTGAAGGGGGGTTATACATTTGACAGGATTCAGACAAACTTCCCAGAAACTAAGAAATTCAGTGCAGCTGTGTGTGTGTGTGTGTGTGTGTGTGTGTGTGTGTGTGTGTGTGTGTGTGTGTGTGTGTGTGTGTGTGTGTGTTTTGGTTGCTACTTTATAATAATGGAAGGAAATGTAAGGGGTAGGGAATCACTGTAACCCTTGAATGCAGAGACATATCAGCCCAAGAAAAAGTGTGCAAATTTAGCCTTCACTGGGATATTCAGTACAATGTACTGCTGCGGTGGTACTTGTAACACAAATTGTGTTTATGCTGCTGTGATTCATTAAGCCCGTTTAAGGTTTCCTAATTTGAATAAATGATTGGCGTTCATTTGATTGCATTTTGTTGATCTGTTAGGTTTGATTGGCATGTTTTCACAGTTGTCCAGTTCCATTTTTGGCTGCTCTGTGGAGTCTGCATACCCTACCCCTCTCCCTTTGGGTTATTAACCAGATGCTCTAGTTTCCCTGTACTTCCCAGAGAAGTACCACATGTGAATTAATGATCCTTAAAATTGTCAAAGTGTGTGCTCATCCTGTGATGGGTTAGTGCCGTGTTCAGGATGAATTTCTGTGCCTTGTGCCCATTGAATGCAAGGATGTGTACTGGCTACCCTGTGCTCCTACATTGGCATGAATAACGCACTGCATCACCAGTTCCAGACAGTAATAACTGTGAAGCTCAAATGTAATGCACATTACTGAAGCACAGAGACATCAGATGGATTAAATGGTTGCAGCCATGTGTTTATAGTTGATTGCTGCCAATTACTCTCAGCTATTGAAACCGATTTTTTGGAAATGTGTGAAAGGCAGGAATTCCACTGTGCCCATTTATTTACTTCTTAGCTGTGCCTTAAACACTACAAAGGGAATAGACAGGACTGTCAATATCCGACCCTTCCGATTCATCTTTTCCAAAGCATAACAATTTCACTATTCCTCTGGGTTGCTTTATAGTCTGGTAAGGAACCATTGCCAGGCTGAGTAGTGCCCTGACAACAACTCCTTGGGGCTGTCTTGTCTGTGGGAGGCCCAGCTAAAGAGTCCTGAGACCTCTCCCCTTCCACGATATACCTTGGCCTCCCTTACCTTTCCTGTCTTCTGCCACAGAAGGAAGATTACTCCTCCTTTCTGCCAAGAACATCTCCTAACACCCTAAATGCAGGTCCAATCTTGTTAAACTGCTTTATGCATACCTTCCTCTGACAAGTGAATGCCATCCCTTTCTTAATTTTCTGGCCACTTGATCCGACTACCAGGGTGAGATGCACACCCCACTCAAGTTCCTTAATAACTTCTCCATAGTGTTATTGACTCTATGCCTCATCCTCTCTACTGAGCCTCTGTCTTCGTCTCTTGACTACTTTTGACCAACAGATAGCTTGTAGCCAGTACTCATGCACATTCACCTTCTGTGTTATCAAGTCAACCAGATCCTTAATTGGAAGCTGTCAGTATCAATTCCACCCATATGTAGTGCCATTGCATGCCTGATGGCCCAAACCACGTCATCTCACAAGCTTCCTGATTCTGTCTTTGCCCAGAGCAAATGATGGAACTTGCAGATGTATGAGTGAATGACCACTTCCAATCCGATGGTGTGTGAGTTGCAACATGAAAACAAGAGTAAAAGTTGTTCCCATGTAACATAAGTTGTATATGTATTGGACTTCTACCTGTCCAGCATCTTGATGTTAGCCTGTGATGTGCCATTCTGTGTGGATATGATACTGCCCCTGTTCAAAATGAATGTAATGTGCATCTGTGTTCAAGCCATACATTACTGCTTCCTGCAAGACTTCCCTCCCTTGATACTGTGTAAGGGGGTCCCCTGATTGATGACAAAAGAATGGGTGCCCTTGCCTACCCCTCTTGTTTTGATATCCTAACAACTCTGTAGCCAAGTCCCATCCCAAATTGTCTTGAGTGAGCACTGTTACCCATTTACCCTTCCTAGGCTGTTTTGGATTTAGCCACATAAGTCCGATTATCCTCTACCGAGATATGTACATGCACCAACGGCAACACCATCAGTTGATTGTTTTTTTTTTTCTTCCTGCTTGGCTGAACAATATCAGACCATCTGAAGACCCTTTAAAAGGCCATTAGAAAATACTGGTGATAAGCACAGTTTTATGGGATGGCAATCCACCATTTCCGTAGTACTGATGGCCCTATGGGATACTTCATGTCTTGCGTTTTTAAGTGCCTGCCTCCCCAAGCCTTAAACATAGTTTAAATCTGAAACAAATTTTCTAAACCTCCCAACCCTACAGCCCAGCGAAACCTGTTCAGTTCAAGGCTGACTGTTCCCTGGTAACCCTAAACCCTTATCATTTTCCTTCATTAATAAAATACATACTGTAGTTTGGTCTTGTGGAATTGGCCATACTAATTCCCAACCCCGGGATAGTCTGGTCTGCAAAAATTTCTGTAAACAGTTATTGTATCTTACTCTTGTTCTTCTATTGAGGACATTACACGTTAGCCACTACTCTTGTCCGTCCATAAGGCCTACAGTAGATGTAGCACTCGTTCTGGGATTGGATTTGCATTTGGAGTCAGCAACCTGAACCAGGGCACTGCAAATGAGAGAGGGAGTCTGCCAATGATTTATCAGTGCTGTGTTTGTGCCTTAACTGTCACATTCAATGTTAAGCCACCAGTTTGCCTAACACCCATTTACCCCCTAGCTAATTGGATAATAGCGTAGTTCATATACTGGACAAGTGAAGATGAATTAACTCTGTCATCTGATCCTGCCATATTTCCAAGGCCACTATCACTGGGAAGAATTCCATCTCTGTAATTGAAGTACCTGTTCTGTCCTTGACCTCCATCAGCCACACCGTTCTGTGCCACTGACCATAAAAATAGCCCCCAAGCCCTATCCACATCATTTGTAAACACTTCAAGCAGAGGCTGGATGGCACTCTCCTGCTGTATTGCTACAAAATTGTAATTTTCATGTAACCTAAACCATACTTCTAAATCCCTCTTCATTTCTTGAGATAACCTAATTTGTTGTTGTGACCTTGTGTATCCAGATGACCCTTTGGCAGCCAAATGCCTCATAAACTAACACCCCACTGGAATTACCCTGCATGCAAAATTCATCAACCCTACGATGTTCTTCAGTTGCTTCAACATCATTTTATTCTACACTAGCACTTGACATAGTACTAAACTAGTACCTTGTCTGTTGGGAGCTCCCACAGACTCTCTGTGCCAAAAGTGACAGTCTGCTTGTTGGGCCCTCGACTTTGTCTGCTGCCTTTGGTACCCCTATTTCCTTGCATATTTTATTACATCATAATATAACCTTCTACACTACCTTTTCAGTTTGAACTGGGCCCGGTATGGTTTCTTCAAAAATATTTAGTGGCACAACCTAAATTTGTTTATCTTGCCTCACATTCTGTAATTCTTTATTCCATTTCCTTCCACTACACACTGCATCCTCGTGTTTCTAACATGCAGCCTTCTTCCCACCTTGCTGCTGGACATCCATCTCAACCTCTTCGCACACCTATTCTGGAATAAGCCAAAAGTAATAGGAGGTAAAAGGCCCAACCCAAGGACAGATTTTTGACTATAGTTCTTATGAACACAAAAAGTGACTAGAACAACCTGTTTTGCATTAGTATGCATTTTCTGAGGGATGTGAAGTCTGCACCTCAAATGCCTTGTCATAATTTAGACTTCAGTCCTCAGTGCTTTGCCAGCAAACCACAAATTCTGTAAGACACAGACCAAAAGCTGTGAGGCAAATATCTAGACCAGACGTGTCCAACCTGCGGTCCTTGGAGCTCTTCCATGCGGCCCACGACCCTAAAGTCCAAATTTCACATTTTTTCTGCACCTGCGACCTTTAACTGCAAAATTGTTGTGCGCATGCGCAAAACGCACCCTTCCCGTTTAGTTTTTCACGCCGACTAGGACTTGTGTGTTCGCGCCAAAGAGCTGGGCTGTAGGGTTTCTCAGAAGATGAATGTGTTGTTAGCTCTATTCTAAGTCTAAACCAGACATCATCTCCGACCAAACTGTATTTAATCAGGTAAGTCTAACTATCAGAAGACAGGCATTATTTATAAAGCAAGTTTTTAGTCTGCTGTGATCAGATTTCGTACAAAGTGACTGTTAATAGAAGCAAATGTATCCTGCAGAGTACATGGGTAGCAGCGTGTTTACAGCAGTTTATTACACAAAAATGAAAGACTCCATTTATTTTTGTATTTATTTTATTTTATTTGCAGTTGGTTTACCAGGATAGTCCATTGGGCCAAAAGAACCCGTTTTCAATGGAGTCCTGGGGAGAAAAGCTCCAAAAAATAGACATACAGAATAGGTACATACAATAGAGAAAAGCTCTATAAGCAAACAAACTTACTAGGTACATACAATACATTACTAAAGATACTTATACAATTTTAAAAAAGAATACAGTCATTGAATTTGCGTTTGAGGTACTTTCCACTAAGCAATCTTATAGAAGTAAGTAGAATAAATGTGGGGAGTGTTAGGGCTAAAGAGGTAGTAATTTGTAGAAAGTAATTGTTTATGTAGGAATAGTTGAGTAATATAGGAATGATTGGGAGATGAAGAGTACCTTGTTTTAAGATGGGTGGGAACAAGAGCATTCCCATAGGGATTTAAGATGTGTGTGAAGGGATTTTTTGAACATATAATGATTACCACTGGTGCGAATAGATGGTGGGAGTGAGTTCCAAAGTCGTGCTAGGTTAAAGGATAGAACGTTTTACCTGGGGACGAGTTGGTTTATGAACTTCTAATAAGTTTTGATTGTTTGACCTTAGGACTCTGTCGGTAGGTGCAGTGTAAAAGCAGAAGACAGGGAGGGACAAAGAGATGGGTTATTGATGAGCTTATGGGCTAGGGTTAGCTGAGTGAAGTTGAGCTGATGTGGAAGTTCAAGCCAATTAAGTTTTTGGAGAGAGGAACAGTGGTGGGTGGAGGACCTGTGACCGTTAGCAAACTTTGCGATTTTGTTATAGCAAGAAGAAAGTTGTTTCTTTAGAGAGGACTGGAGATTAGTTAGGAGAGGTGATCCATAGAGAAGGGAGGGGATAAGGAAGGAAGAAGAGAGGGAAATTTTGGTGGTCTTTGTGAGGTATTGATTTTGACGATATAGCATGCCAAGTTTTTGGTGGTTTTTTTTTATATTTAGTTGTAGATGGGAGTTGAAATTAAGCTGGTTATCAATTTGGACACCTAGCAGCTTGCTTTCAGACACCAGTTCTAGGATTGAGTTGTTTTGGCTAGTAATGAAGAATGTGTTTGTATTGAAGGGAGTATTTCTGGAGGGGGTAAATACCATGAGTTTAGTTTTGGAGGCGTTAAGAGCAAGATGGTTTGTTTTCATCCAGTGCTCAGTGTTTGAGAAAGCTTCTTGTGTGAGTTTTTGAAGCTTAGAGGAAGATGTGGCAGAACAGATAATGGTAGAATCGTCAGCGTATTGGATGATGTTAGAGAATGGGATAGCTTTGTGAAAATCATTTATAAATATGTTGAAGAGAAGAGGACCAAGTATAGAGCCTTGGGGAACTCCGGTGGGGGTGCTGAGAAAAGAAGTGGCCTTTTTCCATTTTACAGCTTGGTATCTGTTAGATAAGTAACTGGAGAACCAGTTCACTGAGGAGGGAGAAAGGTTAAGTTTTGAAAGTTTTGTTAGTTTTGTTAAGAGCAGACTGTGTGAGATAGTATCAAAAGCCTTAGAGAGGTCGAGTAGTAGTGTGGAGACAATTTGGCCAGAGTCGCGTGCTTTGTTTACGGTTTCGAGATAGGAGAGGAGGGCTGTCATGGTGCTATGATTTGGCCTAAAGCCGTGTTGTGTAGGTGTGAGAAGGTTGTTTTCTAGAAGATGTGGTAGTAGTTGAAGTTGAATACACTTTTCTAGAAGCTTGGAGATGGGGGACAGGATAGCGATGGGACGGAAATTGTTGACATTGTGGTTGCTACCGCCTTTATGTAGAGGGATGATAAAGGCTTGTTTCCAGAGTTGGGGCACAGTACATTCCAGGATTGAGCGGTTGATGAGAATACTTATGGGATAGGCAATAGCTTCAGCAGCTATGCTTAGGAAGTATGAGGGGATGTTATCTGGTGCATTAGTGCCAGGCTTCAATTTTTGAAGGAGTTTCTTTATTGTAGATGTAGGTATAGGTTTTAAAGAGAATGGAGCAGAGTGGAGAGGGAGAGTATTTGATGCTGGTAAGGAAGATGAGGAAGTTGGGGAAGGAGAAGAGTTGGGGGATATAGAGTGAGTAGATGGGAAAGTGGAAGGAGAACAAGTGCAGGGTGGATTTTTGGCAGGAGAGGGTGGGGGGGTATTGGATTGTAAGGTAGAAGTAGTAAAGGAGGAAGTTAATTTACTAATGGATTCAATGAAGAAGGAGTTTTAGGCATGTTTTAAGCCGGGTTCCCATTAACTATCTTCTAATCATGTAATTACTTTTATAATACTTTTGGTTGAAAATGCACAGTAAAACACATTCCTCTTTTTTTCTTGTTCCTGTCAAGTTGGCTTTTCCTTATAATTACGTTATAAGGAGGGAACCATTGTCCAACTACCACTGGATTGACTAGGAAGGGGTTCCTTGTCAAGATCTTTGGAATTTAGAATGAATAACGACAATTCCTTGGAATATTCATGCAGGACATCAGGTGATGAAGTTGCAAGCTGGGAGGCATTCACATCCTTTAATTGTATTTAGTTGTATGTGAGGGAGGCAGCATGTTGAGTCTTGAATCAGTCAGGTTTGTGGAACTTGAAAGTGGGAGGTTAGACTGAGGTTCAGAGGTATGGATGATTTTGGGTTCTTGGAGGAATGAGAGGTATGCCTACTTCCAATCTCCCTTACTTATATGTTTGTTAAAGTTAACTTACCACCATAAGTGCATAGATTAGATTAGAATTCTGCATAATGTTGTTCTGGTCGATTATTAAAAACTGTTTTTTTTTCTCCCCCCTGGCAAATCATTGACAACCAAAGTTACTAACAACAATGCAAAACCTGTTGTTCCATCAACTTTCTGAGTTTATAAAAGCAATATTTTAACTGTTTAACATCAGTGTCTGACTTCAGCCCTCTGTCACCAACTACTTTTGTTTCTGTCCGACTCCAGATGTCTTACTTAAACCAACAGATACATACATTTACCACCACAAATTTACAATACCAACTGCTTCAGAGGCTGGAAATAATAAAAAAAATAAAGTGCACGGTGAATCATCGGTGGACTGGTTACGCTTCCCACCCTAGCGCTCTCCCCTTAAGTGTGCACATTGCTTTATCACTTAGCACGCATATCATCTGTAGGTCAAGCCATGTAGGGCATGAGGCGTACATTCTGTTTGCCCATTTATTACATGAGCTTTTGAATTAGAAAGCACATAACTGATCCAAATGGATTGCTGAAATAGTACAGAGCTAGCGATCGTGGCAAGAGTCGGAAGAAGGTGGTCTTTCCTTTATTAAACATACTGGGCATGACGATCACTCCACCACCATCCCACTTTAGCTGTCATCTTGCGTAAAATTTGGGGTTATTCCTTATTAAAAAATGATCAAGCTTGTCCTTTACTAAAAGGTTTGGTCAATCTCTCAACAGTTTTCTTTCAGTCAGTTTTAGGATCGGCCATTTGGTTAAGTTCACAACTGCAGACCTTGGTTAATTATTCTTGTTTACTGCTTGAGTTAATTGTTTCTCCTTGGTTTGTTTCAAGTTTTACGTCAGTCAGGTCAAAAGGAATTTGAAGGAGGGGTGGCTATTATATGAAAACTGGTGATATTTTCATGAAGAGGATTTAATTTAGGCAATGCCTCCTTGCTTTAGTTTATTCATTTTTTCTATGCTTTGATTACCCACTGAATCCAGTTAATGGTGACAGAAGAGCCAGACCTGTCCCAATACTCATTGGATATATAAACAGTAGGATCACTTTTTCACTCCTGACCAATCATAGCAGTAAAAGAAATAAAAGATAATTTCAACAAGTAGATGAGAATCATGGTTTGCAGTAGTAACAGTTTGTCACCATATTGTGAAGCATCACAAATGTTTAGTAAGGATATGGGCCTCGACTAATTATTATCAGTGTAGCTTTTGCTTTGGCATATGTATTAAGTAAAAAGAGAAGGTGTTACTTTTGGCAGGAAGGTATGAGGATTCTGGCTTCTAGTTTAGAAAATGGTAGACTGGTAAAATTATGGTGTGCACATGGTGGTCTAAAGTACACAGTGATATGGAAGAAGAAGTATGAAGAATTCTGGAAGCATTCGATTCAGAAAGGAATGGCAGTGGTTCATATGAAGACATTTACAGGAGGAAAAGCAACAGTCACCTGTATGACCTTTTCAGAGATGGGCAGACAGTGAGCTTTTTGGCTACGTAGTAGTGCTGTTTTTACAGGAAAGAATTACATTTGAACTGATGCAATTTTACAGCCACTTGAAAGAAAATCTGCATTAACTGAAGCAAGCAATGATGGATGGAAATGACTGTATGCTTTCTATGGGGAAATATTCTTATCTTCAAAGAACACAAACTCTTAAGGCAATGAAAAGGTCGTTGGGGAAAGTTTTTCATTTTAGTGCTTGTGGATACATACACAAAGAAGGACTGAAGGGGTCATTGGGGAAAATGTTTCAATTTGGTGCTTGTGCAATGTGCATACTTATACAAAGCTGGCTGAAGGGGTCATGGGAGAAAGTGTTTCATTTTGGTGCTTGTGCATACATAGACCTGACTGAAGGGGTCATTGGAGAAAATGTTTCATTTTAGTGATTGTGCATACATAAAGTGCTGAAGGGGTCATTGGGGAAAATGTTTAATTTTTGTGCTTGTGCATACATGGAGAAAGTGCGTAATTAAGAGATCCTTGAGGGAAAGCATTCATTTTGATGTGATTTTGTGTTTACTGTGCATCCAGTATTTATCTGTTTTATCTTCTATGTTTTGTTTGGTAACTGGGCAGTAATGGTACTGGGTGAGGGTCTTTCTTGGGTCTAAGGCAGTGAAGAGGTCACTGGGGAAACGTTTTCATTTCAGTGCTTGACTGTGCACACATGGACAACGCACTGAATGGGTCATTGGGGAACATGCTTAATTCTTGTGCTTGTGCATATTACTGTATGTATAGTATGTTTATCAGAGTTTTAGAAGACTTTGTGTAAGTAGCACTCCTACTGACATGCTCAGTACATGTGAGCAGGGTGTCTATCCAGGCAAGTGGGGCCTACAGTAAAGTCTGTTATGTTTGAGGAAGTTCTGGAAATTAATTCTGAGGTGCTACAAAAGCACTGTTTTTTTGTAAACTTTGATACATTGCTTGTTGTAGGTCCTAAGTTACAGGATTTGAGCTTTTGAGTTTCTCATTCATTGCTTGTTGTAGGTCCTAAGTTACAGGATTTGAGCTTTTGCGTTTCTCATTCTGAGTTTTAAAAAGTCATTGTTTCAAGCTGTTGCAGAATGAAAGGATCTATCACAATCTGAGCCGCATTTTTTAACTAATTTCTATGTTACATAGTATGGAATACCCACTAATTGAGAAAGGAGAGCATTCCCAAAGCTTCAAGCAGGAGTATTCTAATTTCAGTATGGATGGAGTTAATTTTTATTAGCAGATAAAACAGATCAGGGCTGGGAAAGTGACACAGCCTCATGAAATAAAGTCCTTTATGGAGTCAAAAGGAAAGCCTGTACCTGTATTTGAAAATGCAAACTGGATGGCTGATTTAGCCTTCTTAGTAGACATCAGTTC